>NW_025544735.1:0-188621 GCF_011800055.1 Colletotrichum gloeosporioides | reverse complement strand
AGGATATAGATTAAATAAAGTAGTAATAAGAGACTATCTACTTAAAAAAGGATTAATAGAGGTATAATTAATTTATATAAAATTAATTATATAGATTTATAAGAGGTATATCTTATAGAACTAAACTACTAATTTAGCTAGTATATTAGCTTCTATATAAGTAATATAGATAAAAAAGCATTTAAAGGATTAATTTTTAGTATATATAACCTTTAAGTAGAGGTAAGGCTTTATAGGTAAATAGGGGAGAGGTAAAGAGATAGAAGGAATAGAAGTTATCTCTAAGCTAAGCTTATAACCTATTAGTATAAGTATAAGCGTATTTAGAGGCGTAGTATATACACCTATATAGTATAAGGTTATAGATAGGCTTATATTATAATAAAAGGTNTAATAATCCTAAGTATTTATAAGTATTTAATTATATAGATAATAATAAGGGAATTAATATATTATAATAACTCTAGTTATTATTACTTATATAGTTAGTAGGTTACTTCCTTTAGTAGGGAAAAGTGAGGGGAAAGATAATCTAAAACATAACCTACTAAATTACTAATTATATAAAGTACTTATATAACTATACGTATTATATAATTAATATTATAGTTATAGGTTATAATAAATAGAGTATTTTTATATAAGGTTTTATACCTTAAACTTTATTTATTTATTTTATATAGAATATTAAAGTAAGTTAAGCGTTATTATTATTCTTATATTATTATTATTATTATAAAAGAATGTTATATATTAACAATATAGATAAGTATACCTAAAAAGATATATATCTTTATTATAATTATATACTAAGGCTAGTAAAGTACTTAAGTAGAGTTTTTTATTACTTTAGTAAGATTATAAGTATATTAATATATCTCTAACTTCTTATTAGTTTAATATACTTACTACTTAGCTATCTACTTAAGAATAAACTTTTACTATATTTATAATAATAAGAGGTCTAGAAGTAGATATATCTTATATTTAAAGTACTTTATAAGAAGTTTATAATATAGTATACTATTAGTATAGTCTAGAAGTTTTTTATTATACTATATACCTAGTAGAAAGTAGGGCTTATAAAGGTTATATTATATTATATTATTATTATATAGAATAATTAACTAGAGGTTTAATAGTAGATTTTATTTACTTAGAGGTAGAGGTAGTAACTAATATACTTATAGTAGTATTAATATACCTACTTTAATCTTATTAAGGTCTCTTATAGCAGGTAGCTAGTAAGGGTTATTAATAATACTAAAGCTAATTAATATATAGCACTATATAGAAGTATTAAGATCTTTAAAGTTATTAATAATATTAAAGTTACTATTATAATTATTAAATAACTTAATAATATTATTATAGTAAATATTATCTATTTTTTAGGGATTTTTTAGAGTTAATTTAATATAGAGTAAGTAGGGGTATTATAGTAGTATTATAAATAAGTAGGTAAGGGACTTAAGTTAAGAAATAAGGTTAACTTATAGCTATTAAAAAAAGTGGATAAATATTAGCTTATTTTAGTAGAAGTATAAGTACTTAAAAAGTACTATTTTCACTATAAAACTTAAGTATATTAACTAGTAGCGTAGCTTAGCTAGCATGTTAATCCTTTTCTAGGCATGTAGCTGTGGGGGGCACTAAAAGGTCTATGTCTCAGGCCTCAAGGAGATCAACCTCACCCTATGATCATGCCGGCGCGCGGCACAGCTTCCCCAGTCCGCCGCCTCTTTCCCTACTCTGCCGGTATTCACAAGCCGTCCACGCAACTAACGAGTCAACCGCAAGCATGGCGGGCGTCGCATTCGACATCTCCACAACGCCCACAAGACAGACGACTTGGTTTCCTGCAGCAGGCAAGCGGCCGTTGTCTCAAGCCATCAGCCAGGCCTACGGATCCCCGGAACAGCCGTAGGATCTCATTCCGCATCTCAGCATGTCTTGGTTAACGGGCGGCAAAGGACTGCCGAACGACACGCCTGCCAAGTTCTCGCTCGGAGCTCCGTGAGCCCGCGAATACGGCATCAACATCCAAATGACTGCAAAGCGCCACAGCTACCAACCCAGCTTGGCTTTCGCCCGAAGAGATAAGCCAGCATCAGCCCCATCGCCTGGACGGCTGATGAAGCAATCAAAATCAGCCTCTACACAAGAATTGAAACACGCACTGAGACCTGGGGATATAGGATGCGTCTTGCCCTAGTTGTCTCATCTGCACTAGCTTGCTAGCAAGCCACAAGCACTGTTCCGGCGAGCTTACACGCAGCCGCGTATGAGGAGAGGACGGCCACGTCTACGCAACGGAACGGCTATGCTTCCAGGACTCGCTCAGCCCGTGCCCAGTAATGCCGCCTTACAAGACTCGCCGTCCGAGCTTCTTTCTCGAGCACACCAAACGTTTGCACGGCCTTCATCGAAGCCCACCTTGTTCTGGAAGTGATCTATGCATGCTATCCACCTCTCCCCGGCCAAAGTCAAACAGTATTCTTCGTGACAGCCTCCGGGGCAATGTCGACCATTTCACAACTTGGACAGGAAACTACACTGCGGAGGAACAAGAAATTGCAGCCGAGACCTCTTAAGGTGTGCAGAGTTTCTGCTTCTAAATGGTCATTCGGTGCTTCTCGCCCCTCCGGACAGCGCTGTCGACTGAGCTACAGAAACTGGGCTGATGGCCAACGACTTCAGTAATCTCACTCTAATTGGCCGGTCTGCTTCTGCTGCGTCCAAAATTCCACCGCCCTGCGAGGCGCTTATGAGGCACGGGAGAGCGGCTTGTCTCGTGTTATGAGGTCTAGAATAGGGACACTGGCCAGATTGACCAGCGTCGAACCAAACTGCTTGTGGTTAATTCTCGAACCACAATTGTTTTGCACAGAATCCAATCTGTCAGCCTATGCTTTGGAAGAAAAGATGAGACACGGCCTTGGCAAGACCAAACTTCCACAACGAAAGCCATCGACATTTTCATTCTTGTCGAGGCCCCAAAACGAACGGCACGAACCGACCACAGTTGCCTGTCAATCTGACAAGTCAGACATGACGGGGCCAATGTCCACCCAGTCAAGAGATTGATATCCCAGCGGAACATATGCCCACGCACTTGGAAAACCTGGCTAGCGACTGAGTGAATCTTCCCGTCTCAGCCGAACATTTGGCCTCACCGGTTGTCAGCACGAATGCAAAGGGCGCTAGCGATCACCCACCCAGACCGCGTATAGTCGAGGCTGAAGGGATGCGGAAACCTATGCTCTCACCGGAGGAGGACTCCACAGGACGTCCGCAGCAACTGGCTGCGTCTTGTAAGCACCGGATTATATGGTCTCCATGTCTCGGACAGCAGACGACGACATCTGCAGTGGTACAACCAATCCTCATGGATGTTGGTCACGACATGCCATACATGCTAGCTGAGACCAGAGCCAGCAGGATCGGTAGGGTATCTACAGTCGGATAAAATCCTCGAGCCCATCCATTTCCATGTTACACTTTGGTAAGCAATGATTCAACAGTGCGGCGGTAGCGGCACAAATGGCAGGTAGATCGCACACGCACTGGGTATGTGTGGGTTTGGAGCGACGACCTGATCCGCGGATCTACATGCAGCGATCGACGAGGACCTGCCCCCCAACGTGGGCACCACGCAAACGCACGCCAGACGCGGCCGCGGCGGCCTCGGGGGGCTCACACGGAAACAGTCCCTGCATTTCGAATCAGACCAAGAGGGGAGCACTCTGATTTGCCGCTCTTTTGCCGACGCTGGTCTGGCACTTTTTGGACCTGCCAGCTGCGGATGTGCGGTGCGCAAGCGGTGCCAATTGCTGCTTGACTTGCGGCAACTATCTGCTTAGCTCGCGGGGTGAGAAGTTTATTGACGACATTCATATTTGAAATATGTCTTAGCGCGCTGTCGTATACAGATGTCAATCACACAAGCAATCAAAAGCCCGAAATCGGTGCTGCATTGTGGTGACGGTTGCTGGGAGGCTAGCTCGAACCAAGACTCAAGCAAGTCCACAAAGGTCGCCACAGTTTTTGAGTCTCAGGAAGGCGAGGCCCCCCGTGATGGTCGTTTTCAAATGCTTGCTCAACCTGCGGTGCCTGGAAGCTGCGATGCTTCTGTTGAGGGCGAACAAGATTAACACCGCGTTACCAGCATCAGACTCAACAATCCAACTATAGACGGAATGCGTGACTTGCATGTGTCTGATCGGTTAACAAAACTGCGTGGCACGATACTTGCTGCAGAGGCGGTGTAAGATGGTTTTGGGAATACGACGAAATGCCCCGAAACGTCCTGCAGCAGGTTGCCAAGAGAGCCAAAAGAGGCAGAGTAAATGGGGGAGAGGACGTCCTTTTTCGACGAGCATAAATGCGGTCCCTACTGTGTTCCCACGATGATCTGCAGACACAGGCAGAAGCGCCCCGTCTGGTGTTGCGCCCTGAGAAAGGAGAAGATGAAGGTGTGACCTTCGAAACCTCCGCTGGGGGGGCAGCGTAACACGGCTGCCGTGGTTGCGTTCTATTCGCCCCTCCCGCCTGACCTTGAAAGATTGAAATAGAAACGACGAGGTCGGGCCCCTACCTTTGTGTGATTCTTCACGTTCTTCCCGAGAATGCTTTGGAAGTGATATGTTTGATGTGCTATCTTTGGGCCATGATGTTGCTACGCTACGAATGCTACCTTCGCGGATGCTGGAGGCCGAAACGAGTGAACGTACAGCACAGAAGATGCAGATATTGAGATGATTCCAATTTGATCAGGGGATCACATGGTATCAACTCTATCTTCGGGGTGTCTCGATCGAGCTCCGGCTCGTAGTCTGTCATGGTTTGCAGAACGAGAAGTTGCAGACTCAGAACACTATCGCGGCGTTCACCGACACCGTCCAGTGATCTTGCACGGAAACGCTTGTATTGCTGCCGCGTCTAGGATGATCAGGGTCAAGTACATGGCAACCCGACATCGACGATGGCACAGGCGAATCCCTAGTCGGACGAAGCGACAGTTTTGCTCATAGTGGTTATTTCTTTTTCATACAAAAACCTAGGTTTCCATTCCTAGGACATTCCCAAAACGCCGGCGCTGAAAATGCTTCTTTCCTCTGCTGAGCCTTCACACATCTCGCTTTACGGTCCTCCTCGAACCTCTCTATCTCGCTTGTCTTGCCGCGCATCATTGTGTGCTTTCGTATCATACATGTCAGCTCAGTGACCAATGCCTCCCGCGACCCAGTTGTTCCATTCCGGGTTCCCCGGCTGCGGAAAGAGGCCTTGATCCTGTTGCGCTGCCGGAGCGGGCGCAGGTGCCGGTTGGCCCTGCTGGTTCTGCTGTTCTTGACGTCGTCTGGCTTCCTCTTCCCGTCGGTGTTGCTGCTGACGCTGTTGGCGATAGTACAGCAGCAGGACAAGCGACAGTGCTAGGAACACGATGATGAGGCTCTCCGCGATACCGTCGTCTTCAAGAGGGCCGCCTTCGGGGCCTCCTCCGATCGTATCGTCAAAAATGTCCTCATAATATGGGTCATCGTAGAACTGGTCGTCTTGGAGAAAGTTGGCGATCCACTCGCCAAGGGACCAATCCTTCTTTGGTTCTGTATTGAAGTCAGTTTGCTTGAACGCATGAGTGAGTAATGGAAGGCTTCTTACTGGGATCGTCTTGGATAGAGTGAATAGGCCCGTGAGTGAAGGTGTTCCACGCGCTCCTGATGCGCAGTTTGAGCAGACTCAGGGTAACTGGGAGATACGCCTCCTCGTTTACCTCGAGGGCTTGATCATAGTATCTCTTGGCTAGGTGAAAGTCCTGCGTCAAGCCAATGCCGTTCTCGTGCATCCAGCCCAGGTTCCAAAGGGCCTGCGCGCTCTGGGAATAGTCCGAAGCACCAGTGTAGCACTGAACAGCCTTGTTGACGTCGTGCTCGGCACCGATGCCGTAAAAGTAGTAGTCTCCCATCTTTACTTGGGAGTCCACATTGGCCTGTCGTGAGGATCTAGTCCAGTACATCAGGGCAAGCGTGGGGTTGTTCAACAACTCTGGGCGGTTGTTGTTGACGCCAAGCCCCTTAGGCAGTGGCAGATTGTCGGACAGCTGCAAGCTTGACTTGAGCGGATCGAGGATGAAGGCGACGTTATTCTGGGCTCTCTCGTAGCCTTGTTCAGCTGCCATGACATACTCCAAGAACGCAAGCTCAACGTCGCCGTAGTAGTAGGCCTGGTTTGCTTCTGCCCAAGAGGACACCAACGGCTCGGCCTTCTCGGCGACATTCTTGTAGTATCCCAAAGCCATGGAGCAAGTCTTGTCTCGGCCGACTCCGTGGTACACCATCTCTGCGAGATAGTAGTGTGCCTCAATCTGACCGTACCTGGCTGCCAACTCGAAATAGTTGTTGGCAATTCGGACGTCTTCCGGTCCGCCCTGGTCAAGGTAAAGAACGCCCAACTCAATTTGCGAAGGTGCGTAATCCTGGTCTGCCGCAGCCTTGAAGAGGTCAGTAGCCATAGCAATGTTTTTCGGCGTTCCGTATCCATGCAGGTTCATCAGACCAAGGCCATGCTGCGACTGGGCGTCTCCATGGGAGATGCCACGCTCGAACCATCTCTTTGCTTGGTCGAAGCTCTGATCGACTCCGTCGCCTCTCAGGTACATACGACCGATGAAGCCGGCGGCCTTGCTTGCTGTCTTTTCGATTCCCTGCTTATGGTTTTCGATGATACGTCCGTCCTTTCTCCAGTATCTTTTAGCGACGGTGAAGAAGTACTTGCGAGCTAGGTCGAGATCTCTGTCGAGCCCTCTCTGGCCATCGTAGTAAATACGCCCCAAGTTGTAAGACGCTTTCGCATCGCCCTTCTGGGACATGAGGTCGAGGTATTCGATAACGTCGTCAATGGCGGCGTTGGCGTCTGAGTTGGGGCTGACCTTGATAGCGTTCATGCCGGCACTCGAGGCACTGGCACCCTCGCCATACACTCCACCAAGCTCGTCTGCAATGCGGTACGACTCAACAACCCAGGCCATGCCGCCCGGAGGACCCGATCGATACCATACCATGGCTTCGTCGGCAACCTTCTTGTAGTACTTGCTTGCGATCTCACAGTTCTTCGGCGTGGCAACGCCGCTGTGGTGCCGGTAGCCTACAGCCATCTCCGCGCGGGTGTCTCCCTGAATTGCTGCAAAGGTGTAGTAGAGCAGTGCCTTAGCTTGATCGGGAACTACGACGTTGCCGATTCCTGTTGCGTAGTAGAGGCCAATCATATACTGGGCAGTGCGGTTTCCGTGAAGCGTGGCGAGGGTCTGGTAGTGGCCGAAGGCAACCCTCAGATCTCTCGGGTGAGTCCAGTTTCCGTAGAAATTCATGTCGGCGAGGAGATACAGCGCATCTGTGTTGTTTTGAAGAGCGGACTGCTCCAGAAGCTTGACAGCCTCCAGAAGCGGCCCGCTGACCTTCGTTTCGCGTGCTTGGTTGCTTCCCGGCACGCCAGCTGCTTCGAGGCTCGGGAAGACCTTGAGTGCGTATTTGAACGTAGTCCATACGAGGGTGTATCGGCGTTCGCGTCTCGGGTAGTGTCGTGATGGGAGCTTCTCGAGCTGCTGGATGGCCAAATCGACCAAGTCGGCCCCTGCTCAGCGTCAGTCATGATCTGTCCGATCTCCCCCCACCATCGCGACGGTTCGTACCTGGCTGTCTTGGGGGTGGTGCATCTTGCTCGGGAACAACGTCCGTCTGGATCTTTGCATGTCTCTCCTTTTCGGCTTCGTCGTTCTCGGTATTGATCACTTTTTGTTGCGCATCGGAACAGAACACCGCGGCCGCCTGCAACAGCACTGTAGCGTAATATGTCAGCTCCCGCATCTACATCCCGACATTGCGCCAGCAGGGAGCACTTACGGACAAGCCAGAGGAAAGAGCTCTTCATGCTGCGAGTATTATGTGCAAAGGTCGGTCGCAAAGGTGCGCGACATGTTATCCCGCAGCAAATGACCTGTAGCAATCGACGGACGTAAGTTTCGGTTGGCGGTGCTAACAGCAGTGATGGGAACAGCTGTCCTGGCTCTAAGGTCCACGTAGATGAATTGAGAGCTCTGGGAGACCGGGGGTCGCTCGCTCCTCCTGACGTGATTGGACACGCTAGCTTAGTGACAGGTACAAGTACTAACTGAAGAACAAGGTGTACGTATCGGCATATCGCTCTATGAGGGTTTGGCACAAGGGTTGCATATGGTGGGGCTTTGCACCAAAGAGCCCCTCAGCTCACTATCAAATTCACCAACTGACAGGTGAGAACCTCAGATGAACCGCGCTTGAACTTGTGCTTATTCAAGCATTTCCCTCGCCATACCACGGTTTTTTGGGTTCTAGATTTGGCTTCATCTGTTTTCCTTGGGAGACTTCTCCTGTTGTTCTGAAGTTGATCAGGAACCTTGTCTGGTGAGAATTCAACTCGCTGACTACCTTTTTTTTCTCTCCACCGTCCCAGACCCATGCTCACTCAAGTCTAGTCAACACAAGGAACATGTACAACCTCACCTGTGTCGACGGCCACCACTTCGGTGGTGAAGGGGATGTCTACGTCCTTGATCTTCATCGCCTCAACACTGGATTAGCTGCCATCTCTTCCGACCAAAAACTTACCCTTTTCAACCCTGCCCGCGTAGGCCAGGGGCCAATCAGGTCGTTGGCCACTAGCCACGGCAACCTCACATGCCTAAAGACATACGATGCTCTGGAATCTATCGTCTGCACGGCAGGAGAGAATGGGGAGGTTTCAATCTGGGACTTGAGGCAGAGCTCAAAACCGCAAGTAGCCCACTTTGCAGGTATGTTGACCCGCCGAAGCCGGGGGGGTGGCTGATGAACCACGTCGACTTACACGCAGTTGCAGCAACCCAGTCACCCATCACCTCCCTTGCCTGTGACTCAAGAACCAACACGATAGCAATCGGGACGGAACTTCAGAACCACACTGCCTCAGTTCTGCTCTGGTAAGAACCCTCGGCAAAAGTCCTTCTCAGAGCCCACCCCTTGACACTCCAGCAGGGATATCAGAGCTGGTCCAACCCAAAGGCTACAATACGATGAAGTCCACAGCGATGACGTGACTGAGCTTCGCTTCCACCCTTCGCAGCCTCACGTCCTCCTGTCTGGCTCGACCGATGGCCTCGTCAACGTCTATGACACGCGTATCTCCGACGAGGACGACGTTGTCATCCAGGCGCTCAACCAAGGCTCCGTTCATCACGCCTCATTCATCAGCGACACAGAGATCTACGTTTTGACCCATGATGAGAAGTTTGCCGTCTACAGTGTCGCCGACGAGTGCCAAACCGGTGCCGCCGTCGCCGACTTTGGCGATGCCAGGGAGACTTTGGGATGCCAGTATATCGCCAACGTCACCACCAAGGTTGATGGAAGCGGCGCTATCGTCGGAGTTGGCGCTTTGGAGTAAGTATCTTTATTTGCCCGAGAGTGGGAGTTCGTAGCTAACACGGTTGCACAGACGTCAGGTATTCGAGTTGGTTCACCTTTCACGGACGAACGAGGGCAGCTGGGGTTTTGACAAGGCAAATAGTGTCGGTTTGCCTGGCGGTCATGGCGATGAGATCGTTCGGTCCTTCTGCTTCTACGACGACGAGCAAGTCGTCTTCACTGCCGGGGAGGACGGCAACATCAAGGCCTGGAGACCCAGCTAGGGGTAGAGTAGAAGAATCGAAAAAAAAGAAACTCTGTGGAAAAAAGAATGATGTGCTTTTTCATCTGGGTATCATGCTTCCGTTCATCGACCTCGCAAGCGGCCACTCGGGATCAGCCATACTTGTCGTGCTTCCCCTTGACCTTCAATTTCAGAAGCTGTTCATGATAATCACCCTCCCTCCTGGCCCTCTTCAGCTTTCTGACTTCGTCGTCCTCGAGCCTGCGCCCGACGGCTTCCTCCAGCTCCTTTCGACTGATCTTTTCCTTGGCCTTTTCCTCCTTGCTCGCCTTGATGCGCGGCTTGAACCTCGCCTGCATCCTGATGCGCCATGTGGTGTTGAAGGTCGTGGTTTCTTCGTCGCCCCGTACGTCTGATGTCGTAACGTTAGGCTTGGGCGGCTTGACGGACAGGAACGTATCCCGCAACGTCTGAATCTGAAATGTGCCCGGGGTATCGGCTGTAGCGATGATGTTGAACGATTCGAGCGGCGATACGGCCGCCGACGTCGCAGACAACACGCCGTTCTTGTCGCATCCAAGATACCTATATCATCCGTTAGCTACGCCCGTCGACAGCTTCGGGGTCGCAAGCGGCGCGCTTACTGTCCGTGGTGTCCTTTGAACCTGAACTGCTCCGTTCCCGCAATTCTATTCGCAACCCACACCTGCCGCACGTCGTGCGGCTCCGCGCTCGTGGGATTCCCGTCGACAATGTTCTCGATACCCAGCGTGAAGACCTTGCCGTTGGCATCGCTCGCCAACGCGGCAGGCGGGTCCGTAGGCAACACGAACATGATGGGTCCAACGACATCCGTCACCGCGTCGGCAGACACCCAGCTGTCGTCGTTATCGGCGTCATCCTCCGGTGCAGCAGCGGAGGCGGCGCCGGCGCGGACGACGTCCCCGGCAGGCGCATCTCGGTCGTGGGCCTCCGCCTCGGTCCGCTTTCTCTTCTTGGGCTTCTTCTCGCCCTTGAAGGATAGGGGCTTAACCATTGCCTCCCTCGTCCCTTTTCGTTTCCGTCGCGTTCTCGTGAGTCGATTGAGGTCTCGATAGGGAAGGTGAATGTGAGATTGTCGCGGTTGTAGCCGGTGTCCGGCGGTTTCCGACCTGGTGTTGGTTGCAACCTTCAAGATATAAACTGGCGATAGGAGCTTCAGCGCACTGGCGTTAAGGTATGGAAGGTTTGGATTACGTAAGGCCAACCAGCTGCCCCTCCCCCACATCAGATCACACTCCCCAGAAGGTCACAGGGTCCGCTGTAGGTAGATGCAGCCACGATCTGATTACTTTTCTGTGAAAATCATTCGTCGTTGAGAAATTCTTCCAGTTTTGCACTCCAGAGGGTCAAGATGTCTTCCATCGCGCAACCGGTCACTGTCTCGCTGAACGACCTCAAGGAGGGTGAGTCTCTCGCTATTCAGCGTAACAACCGCCACTTACATGTGATGATCTTGTTCTAGGTAACATCCCCTTTGAGACTCTACAGAAAGCTTTCGGCCCCGATTCCTTGGGTATTTTGGTCGTCAAGGATGTGCCAACCGAGTTTGCACACTTGAGGCATCAAACGTTGTCTTATGCCTCTTACCTTGGCAACTTGCCCGAGCAAGAGTTGGGTACGACGGTGGGACCCCACATTGGCTGTACACATCGCTTACACTCATGTAGCCAAAATTGAGAATGTCAAGGCCAAATATCTGACGGGCTGGTCACTCGGCAAGGAAACTCTCAAGGACGGCCAGGTAGACACCTTCAAGGGCTCGTACTACGCGAACTGCGCATTCTACGTCGACGCCACTCTCAACTGTGCCAAGCCCACGACGGAGTTCAACGAAGACAACTTCCCCGAGTACCTCTCACCCAACGTCTGGCCATCCCAGGACGTTCTTCCAGGGTTCAAGCCGAGTCTCGAGAGTTTGTGCAAAGTCATCATTGACACGGCCGTCCTTGTCGCGCGGGCCTGCGACAGGTTCGCCGAGACGGAGATCCAGGGCTATCCGAAGGGATACCTGGAGCACGTCGTCAGCACTTCTACTACTACCAAGGCACGCCTGCTGCACTACTACCCGCAGACTCAGGCAGACCTGGACAAGATTGGTGCCAACGATGATTCCTGGTGCGCCGAGCACCTGGATCACGGCTGTCTCACGGGCTTGACATCCGCCATGTTCATCGACGAGAAGGAGACCTCGCCAGCGGTGCCGGAAGTCAGCAACAGCACGTCAGCCAGCTTGCCGCCATTGGCGGAGCTGCCAGCGTCGCCCGATCCGACCGCCGGCCTATACATCCGCTCCCGCAGCGGGGAGACGGTGCAGGTCAAGATCCCGCGGGATGGCATTGCCTTCCAGACGGGCGAGACCCTAGAGCGCATTACTGGTGGCAAGTTCAAGGCGGTGCCGCATTTTGTGAGGGGCGTCAAGGCGTCCGTCAGCGATGGTCGTGTTGCGCGCAACACGCTGGCGGTCTTCACTCAGCCTAACCTAGGCGAGGTGGTTGACATGGAGCAGCACATCAACTTTGGCGAGTTTGCGCGCGGCATTGTGGCCAAGAACACGGTGTCATGAGTGTTGTAGTTTGTAATCATAAACCTGAACAAAATAATCATGAGCAATTTATCACTAGTCGGTGACCGAATGGGTGAAGACGTGAAGACGGAGAGTTGAAACCGCAGCCGAGTTGCCCAAAGGGGTAACATTTTCAGTGGACACAGGCGGGCCGATGGGATAGTGCACCGGTCCCCAGTCGCTGCTATAAGTTGGGCGAAATGACAAGAAAGGATGAAATCAACGACTTGCTTGTAAATTCGTTTACTTCGTCGTGAAATTTTCAGAATTAGCACATTGGCATGACATCAAGGTCGTGTCCTCCGGGTTCTCACAGAAACACCACAACCTTATCGGTTGGCATAACCTTGAGAGCCAGAGGCAACATATTTAATGAACTTGAGATCCCTGAGACCACGCTGACTTTTCTTCTTCCTTCATAATTCAAGCGGGTGACACATTAGCAATTAGCACTGCGCAACACGCGAGGTTCAGGCGTATGCGCTTGGTAAATGATGCAGTAGGTCGCCTTGACCGATGATCCGCTGGTTCACCGAGGATGTATGCAGCGAGGCGAGCGTGAAGAGAAGCTCATCAGTGATGAGACAGTGCGGCTTCAAGCCGGCCTCTGAGCCAACGGCTCTAGGGGCTCGGCGTCAAAAGCAAGGCTCAATGTCTTCTGAGATGATAACTCCTGGTCTCTCTCATGCCATCCGTTAAAGCGACAAGGGCGCTAGTTTAGGAAATGACCATCCGGCAGGCCCGGGGATCGGCGTCGGGCCGTATCTCAAAGTCGGACCTCAAGATGCCCCGACCCATGGCTCCAGACCTCGGGAGCCGTCTATAATTCCAAATTTTTGTTGTATCATTCCGTGAAGGCCTTGCACGACCGAGGCAGGCCATCAAGTCTGGCCAATTGCGTGATATGGTCGTCAAAGCTGCTCAGTAAGCAGTCTGTCGTGATCGGATTGCATCATGATTCGCAAATTGCCAGAACAAAGCTCCCTCCGCCGTATCACTGCCTGTAGAAGCTACCCCGCCCCCGCCAGCTCCAATTGGGCCCTTTATCAGGCGTCATCACCCTCTGATTTGAACACAGCTTCCCGCTGCTCAGAAGCTTCATGAAGCTCCCTTCGCACGTCATATTAAACCTAAGCCGGCGCCCAGCAGCCGTCATTAGAATCCATTCCACCAAATCACCACTCACTCGAAGCGCAGCATCAAAAACACACCGTCACTTCACCACATCGTCCCCCAAGATGGCCGTCCCACCAAAGTTCGCCGCCCACAAGCTGGCCTTCTCCCCCGCCAAACCCGCCGCGGAGGGCGTCGCCGCGCAGCCGCACACCATCGAGCTCTACCTCGACTACGTTTGCCCCTTCTCGGCCAAGCAGTTCGCCACCTTCTACAACCAAGTCGTGCCCGCCATCCGCGCCAACCCGGCCTGGGCCTCCAACCTCGAGGTCGTCTTCCGCCAGCAGGTGCAGCCCTGGCACCCCTCGAGCACGCTCGTGCACGAGTCCGCCGTCGCCGTGGTCAAGGTCGACCCGGCCAAGTTCTGGGCCTACAGCGACGCCCTGTTCAAGGCGCAGAAGGACTACTTCGACGTCAACGTCGTCAACGAGACGCGCAACGAGACGTACAAGCGCCTCGCGAAGCTGGCGGCCTCCGTGGGCGTCGACGAGAAGAAGGTGTACGACCTGCTGGCCATCTCGGACAAGCCCGCGGAAGACGGCTCGCTCAACAGCGGCAACGGCGTGACCAACGACTTCAAGGTGCTCATCAAGCTGGCGCGGTTGACGGGCGTGCACGTCAGCCCGACGGTGCTGTTCGACGGATACCCCAACAACGAGATCAGCTCGAGCTGGACTCTGGACCAGTGGAAGGAGTGGCTGCAGAAGAACATTGTCTGACTTGAAGGTAGACGTGCTTCGCCTAGGGAGCTTCGACTGTGAGCTATGCCGTGAGCTATGGATGCCGGTGGTCATTGCTCAAGCTTGCGACGGAGAGAGAGCCCCATGAGATGCTCAACTCGAATGAACCACCAGCAACTTTTAATGAATCACATTACGAAAGAAATACAACTAAATCATCGAAAATTACTGAATTTACTGGGAAATGGGTGATTGTGAAACATAGTGCAGTTCGGACCATGGCACCGGATAACCAAGTCGCGCGTCGCGTTTTCCCTTTTTTCCCTCAGAAGGAAAAAAAAGTCCAATGCCAGGGCGCAGTGACCTCATCCAACGTAGCTCACCTCATCCAATCTTCAACCTCATCTCACAACTCCTCCATCCCTACCTTCCTTCACCCAACCCTCAGAGGCACCCTCACCATGTCTCTCCTCAGACTCACTCTCACACGGTCGCCCGCGTCGGCGACTCACTTCCTCCCCGCCCTGCGGCCATGTCCGCTCCGCCCGCAGCTCCTCCGAAAATCTCTGCCGCCGAGTAGTCTAAGGCGGCCCTTCGCCTCCTCCGCGCCGCCGCCCAGAAGCCACGGGTCCGGGACCGCCGCGACCACTCCTACCGCTTCAAAACCGGCGGCTACCAGCCCCGGATCTACCCGTGAGTCGTCATAAGCGCCCGCACACCGCGCACGGAAAGCTAACACGAGGCACTCGTAGCACAACTTCTTCCCGAGAGGCTGCTCGTCTACCAGGCCGGCACGGGCAGGATAGGATTCGTGGCCGGCCTCAAGATCACCACCATCTTCGTGGCCGCCGTCTTCGCTCTCGTCTGGGAGCCCGCTATGCTGCGCAGCGACGACGTGTCCGTAGCTCAGATCACCGCGGCATGCAAGTCTCCCCCTCTCCCCCTCCCGCCCATCACATCGGCTTTCTCTCTCTTATCGTACCTACTCCTATCTCAAGCCCCTGCATACCAGCAAACTGTCAGACTCACTCATACAAGAAAGCATCCAAACTAACACCTTTGCCCAGCCACCTGCGCCCTCATCCCCTTCGCCTACGTAGCCTACTTCTCCGCCCCCTTCGTCACCCACGTCTTCCTTCGCCTGCCCCCGGCCGCCCGGTCCTCCCGCGCCCTCCTCGAGCGCTACGTCCGCGCCCTGCCGGCCACCGCCCAGCTCGAGGTCGGCACGCTGGGCCTCGCCGGCCGCCCGCGCGCCACCCTCGTCAGCGCGGCCGACCTCCGCCCCGTCCCCGCGGACGCCGGCTTCCGCGAGACGCGCGCGCGCCTCGTCACCCACACCCGCGACGTGGCGAACCTCATGGCGCGCAAGAAGTGGTACCACTACCGCCCCGTCAGCCTCTTCGGGCTGCCCGCGAAGGAGGCCGGAAGAGCCAGCAAGTCGTCGGGCTACAGGAACGCCGCCAAGGACGCGTGGGTGTACGACATCATCCGCCCGATGTTGGGTCAGCGCAAGTGAGAGTGGAAGAAGAAGCAGCACCACGGGATATCCGGAGGCCCTGTATGAGGATAAGAGGCAGGGAGGAGGAAGAAGATGGGGTTACGACAGCACCAATGTACTCGCGGCTATGCATACGCAATTTGCTCACGACGTCTACCTACACTCTGAGACAGAGAGGGAGAAACGATATCGTTTCTCAGCTGTATTATTACCAACAACCAAAAACAACCAGATACCCCCACCCCCAACTACAACCACAACCACGGCTAGTCAGTCGCCCAGTATCCAATATCGCCACGGTCCAATGTTCGTTTCGCGAACGGACGCAGCTGTCAAACCTCTCGGGGGTCTATTCTCGGTACCGAGGCCTTGTGCTCATCCGCTTACGCCTCGCCTCGCCTCTCGATTCAGTACCTTGCCTCAGGAGAACGGTGGTTGCCGCTGGCGGGGCGGCGTGGAACCCATGACTTGTTTACATCTTTCAGCCCTCTTTTTGCCGCTCGTTATCGCTACTGCTGCTGCTGCTGGTGGCTGCCAGCCGGCCCGTCCCCTGCTCGACTGACTTGCGTAACCGCGTGTAGAGCGCAGCGCAGCGCAACCTGACTCCTTCAGCCCCATGCGTCCACAGCCGCCACCCGCGCCTCGCCCACATTACATTATGTAGTACATATACACTATACGGCGTAGCAATGAAAGGGGATCTGTTTGCTACGTGGGAATACCCTTGGTTGTAGTCGCACTTGCGTCATGGGGGATGAGGTAGTAATACGATAGCCTGGTAGGATTGCCTCCGGCGGTTGCCGCGTCCCTCCGCCCGAGAAAAACCCCGTCTGATCCCGCAATATTTCCATCCCATGACACGGACATCGCCCGAAACCAAAGCGGCCCTCCCGGACCCTCCGCCCCGGCGCGCGGAAAGAGTCGGTACCTAGGGTGGTGGTTCAAGAAAAAGAAAAGAAAAAAGTACGTGCGCGCGCGGGGTTGGTTCAGAACTTCAGTCACATCGGAGTGAGTGAGGGAGGGGGCGTGGTCGCTGGTTTGTGCATGTCGTTGGAACTTTCGTCGCTCGAAACATGCGCCTACGATGAAGCACGTCGGCCACGCCGGGTTTGAAGTGAAGCGGAGGACGCCGTCACCGTTCCTCCATAGATCCGACGAAATTCCAGAAGGGTTTTTTGGCAAAGATGGAAGCTGGATGCATGGTCATCTTGGCGCAGGAGGATGGCTGCTGGGAAAGGTCCTGCAAGTCGGGTCGCGGTGCTTGCGGCGTTTACGCACACTCTATCGGCGGTATGGGAACCCGGTCTGACGTCGCATCCAGAGCGATGTGTGCCGTGCCACGCACTTACTACGGATGTGCAGTACGCAGCACGCACCCCGAACGAAAGAGAGAGCATTCCAGAGCCCATGCCGCCATGCGCAACCCCAAACTCTAAACTCACAACCATCACCTGTACACTAAGCAAAGTATCGCAGTACGTGGTGCACTAGGTAGAAACGACAGCCCCAACGGCAGTGCTTCTGACCTGGTCCCTGGCGCCTCGAAACATCGAGCAAGACATCCATGCCCAACTTTGAACAGATTCATCCCGATGCGTCCGCCCACCGGCTTCCGATTGAAGCACTCCTCTGGCATGCTTTCTCTCGCCGCTCATGCTTTCTCATCCCCCCACATCCTTGCCGGCGAAAAGGGTGAAGGAGAGGGGCCTAGAACCGGCCGTTACCAAGGAGCTGCAACAAGCTTCTGGCTGCGTGCCTGCTGCAAGTACATGCACACATACAGCGTACGGCATTACAGCATGCGCAATACGTAGGTAGTTACCAACAAGTAGGGCCCTTTGCTACCCTAAGGGTCCCCCCGTTCGGGTCCCCTCCCTAACGCATCCCACACCTTTCAGTAGAAGGGGGGTGCTGAGCTTCGGTACCTGGCGTCGGCTCGGGAGCTGCTGCACACGTTAATTGCCGTCACACTCTTCGCGCTGCACTTAGGTGATTTAACAGCTCGTTTATGCCTTTCCGAAAAAACCGACATCCGATTCCCGGGTTCCGCGCCGCAAACCCCTGCCTGCGTCTGTCTCCGCCCACGGCGCTGCCACGGCGCCTTGCCGACAGGTCGGTCGGCCCATTCTGTCTGTTGTTGGTTGTCTTTCGCCTGCGTCTTCGTTCGGCGACTCCTTGTCAAACCAGTTCTGACAGAGAACACCCGAGAGAAACTCCCCGCCGCTAGGGCATGGGGAGGCAAATACGGCGGTAAGTTTACAGAGCAGTTAGCCTGCCGCCGGCCGACATGTGCATCCCGGTCACCAACGTTCCCCCCCAGCCGCAAAATGAAAGTTTGCCTTTTGCGAGACACGACGGGGTCCTGCAGTGACGGAGAGAAGGAGTATCGAAAAAGCCTGTGCAAGAGAGTGTGTGTCTCCGCGCGCGCGCTGAAGTTGAGACCATCTGTAGTTAATGCAAACCCTACCTTGGTCCTAAGATGCGGCTGAATTGAACGAACCCTGGAAAACTTGTTGCCAACTTCAGATGCCCCGGCCAATTGACACGTCTACTTGCCTGACTTTGCGACCGTTTTGGGGACTTCCCAGTTGGAATCTGGTAGCGTTCGATGGTCCCCTTTCCAATGTCATCCCTCTTGAGTTGGCTGCTGTTGGTTTGGCCCCAAACCCCCATGTGAATGAGTAGAGGCAATCAAATCACCGCATGTTTGCCTGTCCTGACTTGCTTCGCCACCCATTGGAGCCTTCGTGGGGGTTCCTTTGTCGTCACGTCGTGTCTTGTCATCTGATGGGAGAAAAAACAGAGAATAATGCGCGCGAAAAAGGTGGTATCATATCCGTATTGACCGGCCCAATCAACGCAAGTATCGAATCATCCTCTTTGCCCCCTTCTTCCCCCATCCCCATCGTACAGGTACTTTTTTTTTGTGGTCGGATCTCACGAGGCAGCTGGTAAACAGAACAAAGAGACGCTCCTCTCATTCGTAATGCCCACTGTGCGCTGTCCGTACGCCGCCGACCCTGCCAGAGCCGCTTCGTCGGCCCCGTTTTGAGGAAACATGCCAAATAATAATACATTCCTGAATGCAGGCCAGGATGCCGCCTGCGCCTGACTTTTCCTTCCATGTGCCGTCCGAGAACGCCCACTGAAAACACCCCCCCTTTCTTCAGATTGGAACCATGCTTGTCCAGGGCCAGAATGATGACGCCCGCGCGTGCGCTACATGGACCTCCGCGTGCGTTGTATTTTTTTTTTGGGCCTCCTCGTGTTCGTCGTAATCGTGTACATGTATTCGTCGCGAAAATAAACCGTGAATGTGGTGTGAAGTTGTGGACCATGAGAACCGAATGTCGAAAAATATGTACGGGTGAATCGTTCGGGGGCCGAGGGGAAGGCAGCTGATGAGAAGGTTCGCATCGATGTTCTTCCCAAGTGTTTCCCAGAAGAAGAAAAAGGAATATGCTGTAGAAACCGATAATCGTCGTTGCCGCTTTTATACCAACTTTGAAACTTGATGTAAATACTCTCGCCAGCAAGGACGTCGGAGATTCGTCCCGTGGAGTCAAAATATGTCAAAACGTTTTCAACGCCGTTTCATCATCGGACCACTGTTGCCGTCGTAGTCCCAGGCCCGCTTGAAGCCGCCCTCGTAGACACTCGCCACGGACTCTTGCCACATAGCAGGCGAGATGAAAGACTGGACTGGCGCAGCCGTGTACTGCGGCGCCATCTGCTGAGAGGCCACTGGTAGAGTGGCATTAACTGCCTGTATGTCTTGAAGAGACGGGGCTTCGGGTGCACCTGAAGACGGAGAAACACTAAGCGAATTGGACTGGGGAGGCAGCGTCGAAGGCTGTGGTTGGACCTGAGGCGTACCGAAAGACGTGTTCCATTGCCTGGAGAACTGTTAGTGATCACTGCGCAGTTGTCTGAGGAAAGCGTTTCTCTGGCTTACTCAAAAATCTTCGCCGGGTTCCAAGCTGGCGCACTCGCCAGCGGCATGGTCTGAGGCATCCCCGGTGCTTGGGATCCTTGGTTCGCCATCATTACAAGTGACTGTATAGCAGGCGAGTCACTCTTGGTATCCACAGGTCCGGCAGAGATAGGAGGTGTGATGGGGTGGCTGGTATAACTGACTTGGGAGTGTTGAAGGTTTTGCGTGTCCAACTGATGGTCCAGAGAGCCAGTGCGAGCCATACCCGGTCTGTAACCACGAGGAGGGCTAGAATGGTTGGAAGACTGCGGGCTGCCGTAGGGGAAGCTAGGCTTGAGCACGAATTGTTTCCTGGTGTCAGCAGAGAACGCCTCTCTCAACGCGTCGACCTGCTTCTGGAGATCCTGCATCGGCCACACGCTCATGACCTTCTCGAGGACGCGCATGTGCCGTGTGAAGTACTCGCGAGCATCAGTGTTCAGATCCGGATCCGGCGAGACGACGGCCACCTATATTCCACCGTGTCAGAGCGTCAACCTACAAGATATTCATCGACAATCACCCACCAGATGAAGAACAATGCAGCACAATCCGCAGTAGACAGTGAAACTGAAACCACGGAGCATGCATTGCAACCCAGAAAATCCAAAGTTGTTCAAGACTGCCTCCTGAAGACGACACAGGGCCTTGGCGGCTGAATAGCAGATCATCATGTGTTGTTTCCATTGTCCGTCGGTTGAGTTGGGATCAAGGAAGTTCAGCTGCGGTCGGTGGAGCAGGATGAGTGTCAAGTAGTAGTACGAGTGCAGATTGCCAATGTAAGGCGACGAGAGCCACGGAGGCGATCCATCCGGGGGAAAGGTCACAGATAGGTCCGCCGGAAGATCGCTCATCCACGATTGCAGAGCTGGGTTGAGCTGCACAAACTCGGGGTCGACACCCCAGTCCTTCGTCTTCTTCTTCTTGAGGCGGCCGTAAGTGCTGTTCATGCGGCTAACGTTGCGGACGACTCGTGCGAAATAGGTGAAGTTCCGGGTGATGTGATACTCAGATTCATCGC
Source organism: Colletotrichum gloeosporioides (assembly GCF_011800055.1). NCBI lineage: Eukaryota > Fungi > Ascomycota > Sordariomycetes > Glomerellales > Glomerellaceae > Colletotrichum > Colletotrichum gloeosporioides. The sequence continues at coordinate 168,011 of NW_025544735.1, read as the reverse complement.
TGCCGGGAATAGGGCGTGGAACGTTGAAATCGATGGAATCCAAGTCCACAGAGAGGTCGTATCGGCCTGTCGCCTATTAGCAAACCCATTTTCAGACATCGGAAGCTCAGACAAACCCTGAGGAGATCCGATCATCACTTCACCGACAAAGATGGATTGCCAAATCCGGGTCTTCATCTGGCATTCCGCGGGAGAAGAGCCACAAGGGTGTCCCATTTGATGATCGGTGTAGTGCTCGTCCAGGCCGAGATCCTTGCCCATCTGCACGCATTGAACAATCGTCATCCAGGACCTGTAGTAGTAGCCGCGCTTCGGTGCCGCTTCTCTAGCCTTCAAAATGAGCAAGAGAGCCTGGAGGGTGCTGAGTCTTGGAACATCCATGAATGAATCGGCGTGCTTAGACGCCAAAGCCAGCCACTGCTGTCCCTCACCAGGATCGTCCGCGAGTCTTCCGCCCATGGCGAAAATGGCCTCAAGAATGAGGGGTGAGATTGACTGCCTGTTGGTGTTCCACTGGTGGTAGAACATGGGCTTGCTCAGAACCGGCACATACGGGTGCACATGGGTGAAGAAGAGCTCGAAGTAGTGCATGGCGGTGTCGTCGTCCGGCATCAACTCGGGCGGGATGCGAATCTTAAGACCAGGTCCGGATGGCAGAGGGGGAAGAAGCTCTTGATAGTCATCAGGCTCTTCCACCACTGGTTCCTCTTCCCGTCTGAAAGAGGCCTTGTTCCTGAGGTACGGCGCTGGAGGTACTTGTCAGCGTTGGTAACTCACACTTTATTCAAAAGTTTCCTACCTGTGCCTGCTTCATTCACCTTCAAAGAGCCCATGAGGTCGGCGAGATCTGCTTGCTGGTAAGATCCATCGTTCGAGTAAGTGTCAGGAGGTGAATCCGCGCGCGAGCTCTGTTGCATAGGCGGTGTCGGGAACACGTTCTGGCCGGCGTAGGACTGGTCCATCATGCCGACGGAGGGCGACACAGTGGTGTAGTGGATGTTGTGCTGGCTGGATCCGTCGGAGTAAGGCACCTGCGGGAAGACGTTGTGATCTGAATACGCGCCTTGGGCCGCGTACATGGAAGGGTTGGGCTTCTGGCCTCCGGGTATCATCGACTGTTGCTGCATGGGAGCTTGCTGGCGGAAGCTGTCTTGAAGCTGGGAGGACGCAGCGGCAAAGTCGCTTGGCCCAGACTCATACGCGGTATCTGAGGTCCCGTCGTACTGGCCATTGGGACGGACGCACTGCAGCTTGAGCCTGATACACGCAGAGCATGGCCAGGTATTCGTGGTGGCAGCATCGCACTTGATCTTTCGTCTCCTGCATCCTTCACAGGCCCTCATGACTACAATTCATCAGTGTAAGTATACTACGAGCGGTGAGACCGCGCAAGAATATGAGCGTACCCTTCAATCGCTTATGGCGATTGTGTTCGTCAACGAAAACATAGTCTACAGAGATGGTGTTTGGTTAGACAGACATTCAACGACAGTCTGCGGCCGAGGCGGTGGAGGTAAAGTAAAGGTGGATTGGATGAATGGATGGCGCACTCTTCTGGGTTTCCCTTTGGGGGTACTGCTGGGGCGCAAAGGAAAAGCTGCCCATCTGGGAGCTCTGAGGCAGGATGCGCCTCACTGAGGGATCGTTGGACATTTCGAAATCGGATCGGGGTGAGTTGAGTCGAAGTTGTTGGGTGCGGTGAGCTCAGAAGGAGGACGTAGCCTCGGACGAAGTGCGGAGCGGAGACAAAGAAGTGGTTACATCCACGTCCGTCGATGGTGTAAATCAGTTGGAGAGAGCCGACGGTCCCGACCTTTGGAGCGCACTCGGATGCACCCTCTTTCTCTGTTACGTGGAATGGCGATGGAGGTCTCTCTTTCAGCGTCGTCGGGGACGAGACAGAAGCGAACTGTCAAGTCGAGGTTGGGTTGCAGAAAGGAGGAAGATGTTGGGAAAAGAAAGCAGTCCAGAGGGCAGTTGTGTCTCGAATTTCTCTCTGGAGCGCGCTGGCTAGGAAATGTCCGGATTGGTGGGCGATGGTGAGGGGGGTACGCGGGAGAAGGTCAAGCCTTATTATGAATGGACGACAGGTCCCGGCGTGAGGCGTGAAGGGTTGACGTGGGTAGACCTTGACGGGGGTGGGAGAGGGCGACCGGGGTAAGGAACAAGATCTGGGCTAGGTAGGTACGGTACAACAGCAGGGTAGGGCAGGGTCATATCACTGCGCTGCTCTGCTGCCGGGGCCTAGAGGAGACCGATGTTCGATGATGGATGCGACCAGGAGTCGATGGGGGTGGGAGCCAGGACCCAGACAAGGGCTGCCTGGTTAGGCAAGGTATGCTGGACAGTGCTGTGCTTTTGGTGGTGAGGAGGAGGTAGGAGGAGTACCTAACCTGGAGGGGATGGGAGGGGAGGGGGGTGACTGTGTGTGTGTGTGTGTGCGTGTGAGAGAAAGAGAGAGAGAGATGGAGGGGGCCCAGCAGAGGAGAAGAGACGAGACGAGAAGAGAGAGAGAGGAGAAAGGAGCAGGAGTTGATGATGCTGGAGATGGAGATGGCAGCACGGCCCAAGGTCACAGGAGCTGGGTAGGGCGTCTGAAGTGAGTGAGAAGAAAGATGAGGATGAGAAAGGTAAAGAAGGCAAGTGTAATAGTAAGGCGCGGAGGTAGTTTGAGGTATCCAAACACGCAGCGAGGGTACGTAAGGCAGGCGGGTTGGGAACAGGTCAAGAGGCAGAGGTGATGGCAAGGTATCTCTATCCGTAGACAGATACTGTCATGGAGAGAGACAGAGAGTGCAGTGCAGCAGCTGCTCAGGGTGTGATGTAGCGTCGCTGTAGGGTGTTGGCGATGGAGACTCGAGTGGGAGGGACTTGTGGAGTGTGTAGGTAATGGCAGAGAGCCAGAATTAGGTAGAGAGAGGGTAAGAAGAGCGAGCCAGTGTGTGTATGTGAGTGTGTGTGGGTGTGGGTGTGGATGCCGAAGTGGATGTTGGTGTGGTGGGTGTGGGCGAAGGGTGGGAGGTCGCGCAATGCGGCGACGGCGTGAGCGGCAGCCAGCCCAGCACCAGATACGCCGTGCCTTCTACCTCCAGGCAAGGCACCTAGGTTTGAAGAGAAGGAAGGTATGGAAGGCAGGTAGAAGCAGGAGACCTGACCTGCATTACGAAGCGCTGCGGGATGCATGTACCTATCTGCCTGGGAATACGGATACCTACCTTGCCTTACCTGATTGCTCTGGGCAAGACCAGTCAGCGAGCAAGACATTTCCCCATCCCAAAGTCCCGATGTACTCTGTCCACCGCGGCACGCTGGCAAGATACTTCGCAGCAGCGCTGGCTTCCAAGCCATGCAGTCACTCGAGTCGCCGTCTCCTCGACAGACGGCTCATCCCAGGGCGCTGCGCTAGCTACCGCAGACAGCGCAGACAGGGCACCCGGGCCCCGGGGCTAACCCTCGCAGACGACGATAGGACCGCCGGCCGGGGAGGGGGAGGAGGAGGAGGCTACTACGGATAGTGATGCTCGCCGTAGGTAAGGTAGAAGAGAAGGAGGCAGAGCTGGGGCAGGCTGGGACAGGGCAAGCTACACTCTGTCCAGCAGGCGAGAGGCTAAAAGGCCTGTCGCAGGCCGAATCTGGCACTAAAGTTGAAGGCCTGTCCAGGGTGCGCTGTAAACTCTCGAGTCCCGAGTCTCGAATCTCATCCGACTAACGACTGCTCCCCAAATCCTCATTTGCCGGGTTTGGACTCGACGGGTTCCTGATGCTGAACTTGAAATTGGACCCGGGCGGCGGGAAATGGCGACAGACAAAGAACTAAGCTCCGTCTATGCCAAGGGGGAAAAGGCACTCGCTGTCTGTGTCCGCGTCCGTGTTCAATGGTTTGAACGAAAGGGGTCTGATAGAAGCAGATGCAGAGACGAGACGTCCAAGGGACAAAATTGACACACAGACTGCAGAAGAAGGACTGAGGATGGAGAAGAGATGGACACACAAAGTCTCCTGTTCTTGGGCTGTCGTGACGATCAAATCGAACAACTTACGCACGGCGGGGTGGACGTCAGACGCGTGTAGCATGCACTCTCTCTTGCACGTACGTAGCCACACGCACCTCCTCCTCCACCCAGCAGCGACTTGAGGTAAGGTACGGCGATGAAGATGAGGATGATGGTGCGGGAAAGGGTAGGGTAAGGTACATTCCAAGCCTCTTCAGGTACGAGACGACAACACACACCAGACACACACGCACGCACGCACCGAGTAAGATGGAGGGGGAAGAGAGCTGCGACAGGTTGGTCAATGGCATGGAACAAATGGGCACTGGCCATGGCGGCGAATCCGTCCCCCACGGCATTGCCAATGCCAATGGTGATGACCCAGAGGGCTTAGGAGAAAAAAACAAAAGGCCGAGTCAGAATCCGGTCTGCTGATGTGAGTGATTGAGTATCGTACCGTGAAGTACGTCTTCATCGGCGCAAGGCGGCGCCGCCGCCAGAGACCAGCAGATGCACGACGTGTCGGAGGTAGAGGTGAAGGCTCAGCCAGAGGCCCAAAGACGGGGAGTGCCGGGACGTATGTGTGACCAGTGCACCGGTAAGAACCCTTTTACCGGTGACACTGGACGCGCCCACGTCGCCTCAACTAGAGTTGAGTTGCCTTACTGCGTTCCCTGGGCATGGCGGTGTCGTGTGTATCTAGTACGAAAACAGCAGAGATGCACTGTACCCAGAGCCTGGCCCAGCCAAAGAGACGATGAGACGGTCTGGCCTTGTCGTCATGTCTGCGCAGGGCAGTGTCACGAATACAGTGCTGCTCCACACTGCGCGAATACTGTACACCGTCCATTCGCCAATCCATCTCACGTCTCTTCTCTTTCTCTCTCCGGCCAGCAGAGAAAGACAAACGTCAACTGGTGCGGTCCGGTCAAGTCCAGCCACAGCCTGTAACCGAAAGACAGGACGACAATATCCAGGACATGGACCGGTAGGGAGGGTCGCTGTAAGATTGGTCATGGCGGAGAAAGAGAAAGCCCATCCATCTTTCCTGTGTTATCCCATGTCATGTTAATAAGTGGCCATGCTTGTTGTATATTGATATCGATTTCAGGCCATGCCTTCTTGCGTACCGAGGGACTGCCAAATGAGGCAAGTTGCCTGGGCCATGAGAAAGAGGAGAAGGGGAGAGCTATCCGTGCTAAGCACCTCTTTGATTGACCTGCAATGACCAGACGATCCGCATCTTTCTCCAGCACGCTCAACGCTAGTGAGTTTTGTGCTCCGTAATCAATATTAGTTTGGTGTACTGTAAACCAGGCAGGCGGGAATTCGGACAAGGGCATGTGTCTCCGTAGAATGGACATCTGTACCCGTCATCCGTCCGCAGTCCGTAGGCTACCTTACCCGCCCTCGTGCCGTGCCCAGTAGGGCCAGTATGAGCCCACTGCTTCTGGACACCTCATTCAACTGCTTTCTTTTGCATCTTTGGTCCCGTCTCGTCTCGGGCCCTGCCTTGGAACTTGGAGCTCCTCCTGTCTCCTGGAGACGTGGAGGCCGGGACATGAAGATGACGGATACGGAGGCAGTACCTGAGGCTTGCCCCGTCCAGTACTGGCCTGATGGGCTGGGTCCGAGCAGGCTCCAGGTCCAGTGTCGAGCTTGAATGCTTCGAGAAACAGTGCCCACCAACCCCGTCCGCCCACGACGGGGAGGTGGAAGGTGGAGGGTTGCGAGGGTCCCAAAGCAGAAGCTCTGCTCAGATGCTCGCCCCGTCGGCCCCAGACCGCCCTGGTCTGGGCACCATACAGTGTCTGAAGATGGCAGGCCAGGGCTACCTGCGCTCACTTTGGAAGAACACGGCAAATAGCAGTTGTACAGATACGCAGCATTTTGTAGAAGGTCGCTGGTAGATGCGGTTTTGCCTCGTCCTGAATATGGGCCCTCATTAGCTAGGTAGTGTGTGTACTTTGCGAGAGCCACAGCAGTCAGTCAGACTTCTTGGAGGCGGAAGGAAAGTGCCGCAGCTTACATTGTCTAGGGCCGGGCACAACTCCACAATGCCAGATGCCGACAAGCCTCTCGTACGGTTAGGTTGTTAGCAAGCCTCGCCGAGGCACCGACGAGCGGGAGAAGAGGTGACGGTCAAACGCCATGGGCGGCAAGGTTGGCAGACGTTTCTATCTCGTCTTCTAGCTTGCAGACTTGGGGGCACCGGCGGACGTGGTGCCGAGCTTGTAATGCGATGACATTGGTATCGGTAGCGGCCGGGGCCATGGCAGACCCAACGCAGGAGGCGGTCAGTTTTAGCCCGCAGCGTCTCGGTGGGATAGACGGTAGTAGCGCAACGCAGAGAGGGAGTCGGTGTCCGTTATTTGGAGCTCCGGGGTCGAAACGCCCTAGAAGGTCGGCAGGAAGGGAAGGGTTGGCGACTTCCATCCCATCTGCTCGCGTTCGGTTCTTGTTTCCCCCAGCCTAACATCGGCGACCAGACCAGCGTTGAGATGGCCCGAGTGAAGCTTCTCTCCTAACTTCTCAGGCGTCCATCCGTCGTCAAGCCGCTCAAGGCTCAACTCAAAGACCCCCAGAGCCATGCTGCCCGTCCTGTGAATGCCATGCCGTCTCTGCGTGGATTGCATGGGTGGGTAGGGAGAGGGAGAGGGAGAGAGACAAGGGAAGTTGAGCTAAGGTAGGCGAGTGGTGGGTAACGTGGACAGGGGGAGAGGCTAAGAAAAAGGGAAATGCAAGGAAGGTGATTTGGGGGAGCAGTTGGAGCACCCACCGCAGTTGGTGTTGGAGTTGGAGGGTCGTGGATGGATGGTGGACGGAGGCACGGTATCTGCCGCAGGGCCGCAGGAGCAACCGCGGTAAGGTACCGCGGTAGCGATGAGCAAGGACGCTGGGACTGGGACTGGGGGCAAAGAGCACCTCAGGAAGAGGAACAGGGCAAGGCAGGGCAGGGGGCTAGGTAATGGGCAATGGGCAAGGGGCAAGGGGCTGGCAGCAGCAGCAGCAGCAGCAAGGAGCCATGAACAAGGAGCAAGGAGCAAGGAGCCATGCCATGAGCAGTCGCAGTTACGGTGATCCACACCCCGCTTACCTTATCATTACAGGTTCGTTCGTAACTGCCCTGGTCCGTCCTCCACCGGCTAGTGCCCAACCCAAACCACTCACAGTTCACATCTGCCAGGACTCGATGTCGACTCCACGCTGCAGCCAGCCAGCTTCAGCACAGGAGAGGCTAAGGACTGGAGGACCCAGCTGGCTAAGGCAAGAGTCCCTTGTAGCCTAGGCTAAATCTTAGCGCTAACGTGCGACCTGCCAAATTTCCTCAATGCTGAGGATGAGGAGTCCTTGCCCTGTCCTCTGGTCCAGTACCTAGGTATGGATGTGTGCTGAACTCTGTGTCTGTGGCCTTGCTTGCTCCCCTCGACATGGGATGGATGGGCTGACTGGCCTTGTCCTCCACATCTTGCCTTGCCTTGCTCGTCTCTCTCTACTTGGTACAATCCCTCAGCAGTAACAGCAGCCGCAGAGCTTCCCGGCATTTTGGGCTGTTGCTGTTGCTCTTGTCAATACTGCCGCTGTTGTCATTGCTGTTGGTCTTGTTGCTGGATCCATCACTCCTGCATGTCCGTAGCATGATCCCCCGGCCGCCTGCCCAAGGTCACACACAGCTCCTACATATCAAGCATGAGCAGCAGCGCAGCACGCAGCAGCACGCAGTACACACAGCAATAGCAGCGGCACTAAGGCCAATGCCCATCATTGCTGCTGTGTGGTCCAATCCCAACCAAGTCTCCAAATCAAGAAACGTATCCGCACTGCATCTCAGATGTGATAACGCACCTCACATCATGCAGTGCCGCTCCCCTCACCTCACCCACGAGCCAACAAGCAATACTACCAAAGTACCTTCTCGCCGTACTGCGTAGGTACTGTACTGTACGAATACCCTTTCTCTCTTTCTTCCTCCCTCCTCTTCCCTACTTCCTCTCTCGTCATCTGCCTCTCAACTACTGTACCGTGGTATTCAGACCAACAATCCAGCCCCCAGAAGCAGGGTACCTGTTCATCCACATTCACACGCAAGGCCAAGAAACCTTGGCTGCCTGTTCTATGTATCTAAGGTGCGGATATCTGCCATGGCCCCTCCCACGTACCTTACATGCCTTACCGTCTTTGCCAGCTGCACCAGCCCATTTCCAGTCTCCTCCCCGTACCTATTCATACCTACGGATACGCTCTGCCTCTCTCGCAGAATGGAAAGCCCTGCTGCGAATGCTTGATCCAGGTCTCGGATTTCAAGGGGCCTTTTCTCGGACCAGGAAAAGTCTCCACGCCCAGAGTGCTGTGGGTTTGCTCTCCTCTCGCATGGGCCGGATGTGGTGTGCTGGGTTCTGTTCTGGAAGCTCAGACAGGGCGTGTCGTGGACTCCCTATCCTGGGACCTTGAGGAGGTGCCCTGGGCAATGGACTTGCGGATACCTGCGCTGGGCAGTCCACCGTTAATATCTGAGGCCTGCGGATACTCGCCATTTCCAACGCTTCCGAGGGGGAAGACGAACTCGCAGTCTGCTCGGACAAAAGCTTTCGGCTACCTCTTAGCGAGTGCCGGAAGCCACCACAGAATTCAGACTTCACAGTCAACCCACAACAGATGGCACGCCGTCACCAAGGCACAAGATGATGAGGACCCCAATCAACATTGTCTGTGGTCGAACTTGCCAGCCAACCGGTTGCACTGCACGTCTCAGAAGGCGAGGGCGACCTCCAACGGCCCAGGCGTACTTACGGTACATGGGCATCCAATACCTATCAAAATCCAGATCGCGATGGAGGTACATGGTACTTGGCGACTTGCCTAATCCGAAGTCAGAGTCAAAGCCAAGGTTCCTGAGCCAAAAATCAGCCTTCCCGCCATGACACTGGGCCTGGGTCATCGAACCCTTCGTCGGGCCTTCGACGAAGGTTCTGGCCTCATTACTGTCTGGTCGCACTGACAGCGCTAGCCCAAGTCGCCAACTGACCCGCGGTGAAGCTAAATCCTCAGACTCATCAGCCTGCAATGTCTGCTCACGGTCTCACCGGCCTCCCCATCATATGCCCTTTTGGGCCGATCCGGTGCCGCATGAGGCGTCTTCCTTTCCGACCGACCTTCGTCTGCCTTGCCCTGTTTTACTCCGCATATCTTTCGTCTGATCTTTGCTGACGAGCCCTTCGCTGTGGAACCATGCCATTGTTCCAGCTGCCTCAACCGGTCAGAGACGTCCAGGAACCCGCAGCTCTAATGTGTGACAGAGGCTCCTCCTGCGTGAGAGAAAAAGACTCGGCATCAAACACGACCAACTCCTCCTCACCCACACTTCTGCACAGTCTGGGCATTGCTACATTACGCCATCAGACTGGGTGGACCGGCGGTGGACGTTGCCAGACGAGGCTGGGGGAGGCATCGCTGCACCATCCATACCTGCGCAGAAGACTATGAGTTTAATATCGGATATCCATCCCATCCATGCAACTATAACGGCTTTTTCATCTGCACTTGCAGCACCAGCTCGAGCGCTTGCGTACGCCCTAATAAACGCTCTCACTTCCGTAGCTTTCTGGATATCAAACGGACCTTTCTAAGAACAGGGGAAGCTATAACACCCTCTCCACATCGGATTCGCTGCGCTACGAGGCCTGCAGGGCGAAGCTTCCGCGGTGAAACGCTCTCAGCAAACGACAAAGCCCATGACCACAAACGACTTCGTAAGCGGTATGGATACACGTCTGGTACCACTTGTGGATGGCGTCAAAGCAACGCAGGTCACTTCAGCATGCCGTGAGGCTCTGTGGCAGTTTGCCGAAGGCCGTTGAAATTTTCAGAGTTTGGCCACAACAAGCCAATACACACACTTCTGACTCGGAGAAATTCATGGAGATTTTTCTCAAAAAAAATTATACTAAGGGGCGACTTACACGCAACAATCATAGACTGACATCGACGGCGGCGGATTGGCGCCACGCCCAATCCAACCTGACCCAGTTGGTTATTCGAGTCAATCAATTCAACCGGACAGGTGGCGCAAACTAAGTAGGTTGCGCACTCGCAAAAGTCAGGGACTCACCTGCAGACTGACTTGGCTCGTCTGGCTATGACCCGAGTCGACCTGTCATTGTGGGATGATGAGGAGCCGGTATCTTGATGGGACTGGTCGACGGCTTAGTGGAGATCGCGGGGTCTGCTCAATCTCGACCGCAGTCTGCGCCACGCAGAGCTTCCCGACGAGGATGGGACTGGTGGCTTTTTTCGTCCTGCTCGACTCCCTGCCCTTGCTGGCTCGCAGAAGAGAAGTGTACTTTGTTGTTGGTACGGCTGGGGTTTCCAAGGATCCCGTTCCAGAGGCGACGGCGCGCTCCATCACCTTTTCCCAATAATTTTACGATGCTTGATTAAGGCCGACGGCGGCTGGAGGACGCGCAACTTCATCGACCAGGGTCCGCAGGCCGTGTCGGTACTGAAGAAATACCTGAAGGTTGCCATTTTTGGGCCAACGCTCGAGACAACGTCTTTGTCCTCGTCGGTATCCCACAACGGTATCCCCTCCTCATTCTTCTCCTCCACCACCACCACCCCCTCCCTCCCTAATGGTACCAAGTACCCTAGAAAGGCTGCCGACGCCTGTCATCTAGCAAATAGAATGACAGCAGGGCCGCCTTTTACCGACCAACCGAAATGGACAAAGTCACGAATACACGGTGAGCAGGGCAGAATGGGGTGAGGAAAGCGACCATGTCGACATTCACATGCTAAAAACTAGCGGTGGCCACTCTTGTCGACGACCTCGCAGGGCATCGAAAAATGGAACATACCGAGGAACCCCGTTACCCACCCCAGGTCCTGTCTTTTTCTTGGCTACGCTCCTTTGCAGTTGAGTTGGCCAGTCGACAAGCAGCCCAGCCGCTCGTCGCTGCGCAGAAGCATCCCACCCACCACCCACTGCAATTCAAGCTTGATATGAAAGGGGGCTGTTCCTGGCTGGACAATGGAAAAGGTAATTGGCATGTTCCAATCAAGCATGTTGATGGAAGAATACAAGGGGAACGTCTATCCGTTCAACTGGCGCAATGGTGGTTTCAGGGCGCATAGCTTGCCCTGCATCCTGGGGCTGAGTGTGCCTCGGATCCGAACGTGTGCCAATGAACCTCCAGCCTAGCGCTGGAGGCTAGCATCTGTCACGCTCGGTTGTTCCCTTTCGCACAACTGGTTCCTGGAATCGTTCGTTCAGGGGGGTCTCTTGCTCTTCGCCCCCAAGATCTCGGGCACACGCTGGTAAGCGTCGCTGAGAGCACAGGGGTCCCTCATCTGGAGGGTGTCATTCGGGCGGCACGAGGGGTGTGTCCCGAGCCTGGACGGTCCGAATGGGCACCCAGTTGATGTCCACTCTCGTGCTCCTGATCCATGTTGGTCAGATTGTGTTGGTGGTCTTTCGTGACTCGCATATGAGCATTTGCCGATGATTAGGCGATCCGAACATGCGAGAAGCCGACGACGGCGATGGCCCAAGTCCAACTGCTCTTTGCTCTTTGCGGGGGGAAGCCGGCCGGCCTCCTCGATGCGAGGTGACTGCTGTCCACCGGGAGGGGAAAAGGGCACGCAGTCAAACTGGCATTGAACGTTACGGCCCAAACTTCAGCGGTCGGGGGCTGGCTGGCTGCATAGAGGTAGCACCAGATGACTCGGCCGAACAAGGGGCGCGGCAGCTGGGAAGGCCCAGTCCCGTCCGTCCGCCCGCTCCGGGGAATCTTTAAACATTTGGGCGACGAACCACGACGCACTGCCGTTGCGTCGATGACAGCCACTTAGCCCGTTCCAGAAACTGGTGTCCGAGGCGGCTGCAGCATGGACATCGGTACCCAAGGTATTGACCGCGCGCGCCGAGTGAAGAACTGGGCCGACGGGCGGGAAATGGATCGGGAAGCGCAGCAGCCCGGCCACGCGCGCAGGTAGCTTGGGGTGCAGAGTGTTGGCTGCTGCTGCTGCGTGTCATGCTGCCCATCTGACGAATCGCGGATCTTGTTCGTCGCGTTGCCTATTGGGCGTCGATGATGGTTGAGGGTGTGGTTGGAGTACCCAATAAGTCACAGGGCATTGATGAGACGCCTCCTCTGCTGGCCACATGCAACTGGCTGGGATCATGGCACAGTAAAATCACATTCATTTTGTTCTATTGCTTCCATCATGCTTCCAAGCAGCTTCTCGAAGAGCGGGAGAAGCAACGAGGAAGGCGGCACGGCATGATATGCTAGACCAGGCGTCAAATTTCCTCGGCCCCCATGGACGAAATCGATGGTTCGGACGAGAAGTCGTGCCGTGGGACATGGTCTGCTGCCGTGGGGTCGGACCAGGTGCACCGGCGTGTTTTACGAATGGAACGGCCCAACGTGGCTTCTGAGCATTAAAGTTCATTAGAGCTGTCGGCAAAGAAGATGAAAAGGAACAGAAGGATCCAAGGGAAAGGGGATGAAGTCATGATGGGGACCTCGGGAACAGGTTCTCTGGTCGATCTGGAGAGAGGTAATTAAACTTTGGAAAGACCGCAAGGGGCGGTTCCTTGATGCTTGCACAGGCTGCTCCTTTTTCTCCAGTCAAGGGTCCCGTCAGCCTTACGCTACTGCTACCACGACCACGAATGGGCAAGGCGCCGTGAGATGATCTTAGCTTTCCAAGAAGTCTCCCCGTCGCGCGGAGGTGTGGTAACATGGGGGCGAAAAAGCGGTTTGCATGGGTGTGGGAAGGGAAGAAAAGGAAAACCATAAGCTGTCGTGGGCACGTCTGGTCTTTCTCTAGTCGTATCCGTGTCCGCAATTGCGAGACGAGACGAGAGTGGACTTGGATTCGATTCATGGATGTTCAGGAACGCAGTGGCAGCCCAGGGTCATAAGCGCCGATAACCCGCAGAAAACGACCCCCAGGTGGCATTTTTGAGGGGTCGGAGGACACGGGATGGATGGAAATGGGTATCGTTCGATGCTCCTTTTGCGCGGTATCCAAGATGTTATTTTAGATTTATTGGAAGATCATCGAGAATCCTTTAAATGGTGGATCTCCGCTGACAACACGGGGGCCCGACACACTGACTACCTCAGTACCGCAATACACTACGGGGGGCGCAACCGTCGTCGGCCCCGCAGCCCATCACAGAGCAGGTAAGATACTCTGAAAAGCGGAGACAAGCCGTCCGATTCCGGCAAGTGAGGGGCAATATTCCCGCGCTCTGCCATCACTGTAAGATTAGTGATTCATGCGCCAACTGCTTTTTGGCTGGCGACCCCTCGACGTCGCTTATCTAATCCTCGTCATTGGGCGGGGGCACCTGGGGCAATACCTCCAAAAATATTGATTCACTCATGCCAGCTCAATTTCTTTGCCATCCACAAGCCCATCCACAGCCTCATCGCCAACGACCAGACGACAGGAAAAACAAGCACACTCACACATACACCAGCCGTGACGAGGGTGATTTCCGAAAAAAGAACACATTGCGAGAGCAACTGCAGCAGAGCAATACGCCATCGCAACCCATCTCAATCTCAATTCACTCCCGCGGCCTCGTCCCGTTTTAACCGAGCGACTGGGGGGCCTTTGAGAGGGCATCTCGAATCGACAAAGTAGCAGCAGCAGCAATCCTTCTCCTCGGCCTCCTCTTTGGGACTTTTGTGCTAGCCGGAGAGCGACACCGAGATCAAGCGGAGAAGCATCTTCAGGGCTACTGACTGCGCTTGCTGGGGCGTCCAAACACGTAACCCTGGAAGTCTTGAGAGACATCATCATCAAAGACGAGTCACCAGAAAGAGAAAGAGGGAAAAAGCCGCGCAAATCTTGACCACCATGGACAAAGATCTCGACAATGCGAACCCGACCATCCTGAGCGCGGCCCAGATGCCGACGCGTCAGACCAAGAGGATAGCGCCAAGGAAGGGCCCAGATGCCAAATATAACGATGTCATTCTAGCCAAACCTGCCTACCTGTCACGCCCCTTCTGCGATGACGACTCATTATGGCCCGACAGGGACGTTGTCGATGACGACTTTGCTGAGGAGCCCATCGATGAGCAGGAAATTTACGGTGAGAGGCCTCTTTCTCCTTTTTTCTCTACCCATTCATTGTTCTGTCACCTGCGTCTCATACATCGTTTCCTTGCGTAAAGCAGAAAATTGGAAAGGTGCACCATGCCGAGTTTTCCAGACAAGTCCACTCGGAGTCATGGTCCACACGATTGTAGACGAGGCAAGCGCCACGCGCTGCAGCCATGCCATATCACGAGACCGTTGGCCCCTCTTTACCATCGCGATGCATAGTCGCATTGATCTCAGTTGCTGCGTGATGCGTCGACGAGGATGCTCACCGTTGTGGGTTTCGCTTCCGCCTCCTCGCAAGGCGAGAAATGCCCATTCATTCTTCTCCGTTTCGACCCAACGCCGAACCGCCGCGAATCCCCTGCCACAATTGCCAGACCCTGTAGGGATCACGCAACTGACGTTTCATAGACTTGATATCTACCATCTCTGATCCAGAGCACCCCCTCTCTCTGGGCCAGCTGGCGGTCGTCAACCTTCCTGACATCCACATCAACCCACCACCCTGTTCAGGACCGTCAGACCCCAATGCGCTGGTGCAGGTCAAGGTCGACTTGACGCCCACCGTATCACACTGCTCTCTCGCCACCGTCCTTGGCCTGGGGGTTCGTGTGCGTCTGGAGCAAGCGCTCCCCCCCAATTACCGCGTCGACGTCAGGGTCAAGGAGAACGCCCACGCCCAGGATGACCAGGTCAACAAACAGCTGAGCGACAAGGAACGCGTCGCTGCCGCCCTGGAGAACGACACCCTCAGGGGGGTTCTGGACAAGATGCTCGAAACCTGCGTATGATCGGTGCGAATCCGTCACGGCTATCGGCGTATAACGTCGCAGAACTGCAGATTGCATATTGCCATCTGGGTCTAGGTTGGACTTGAGATGGTGAAATGGCAAATTTATCCACAATCGACATTCGCTTGACAGCCGGGAATAAACAAGGAATCGTGTCTTTAAATAGGTGTGATCGACGCTCTGTACCTTTTTTTCTTGACCAAGGCCTCGCCACCTTGGCAGGGGGATTATTAAGTATATCGGTTTTTCTGCCATGGCAAAACCAGGAGACACTCACCCGCTCAAGCCCAGTGTTGTTGACAGCTTACCCAGGGCGGGATCGACAGGTACCGTCATCCACCGACCGGTGCAGGAAAAGGGTCCTTTTGCTGACGGGACTCGCATCCGCGGCGGCGGCGGCGGCGCAGCCTTCTCTCCACCTGACGAAAGCTCGCAGGGTCTGGGCGGGATCGGCCAACGGTTCATGACTCTCGCAAACCCGGCGGCTGTTTTCCGGGTAGGGCTGGGACGACGGGAAGAGGGGGCAGGTTTCTTGCTGCTCTTCACGAAAATGTGCTCGGACTGTTTGCGTGGTGGTCCACACTGCGTTTCCGTTACGGAAAAATTAGAGGAACTATGTCACGAGCAATATGATGGCTTTCCGAGCGGGATAATGTGTTCACACAATTGTCGGAATGGGTAGTAGCAATAACACGTCGTACCTATCGAGCAGCTAGCACATGTTTACACCGCCCATGTTCCCGTGCCCTTCCGGCATGGTTGGAAACATTGTGCTTACCACCATCTATATCAACTGCCATATTATTGCATTCAATAGCCGAGCCAGAGGTATCAACCCTCTGGCTCGCTAACTGCCCACCGCGACAGCCGACGTGATTACCGGTTCAGGGTCTTTCTAACGAGGAGAGAATGAAGTTTATCCCTCTAGTTAGGAAGGAATCGGGAACCACAAAAGAAGTTTATCCCTCAAGTGTTATACACTAGCTGCTGCCGCCGCCAGGGGACGACGACGAGAAATCGTTTCTCGGTATGCGGATCTGCAATGAGATGGACGGGCTTCGTCCAAGGCAATGGACCGTCCTGTCCAACTTCGCCTGCACCAAAAACTTGCATGGCGTTACATTTGTGGCGCTGGCCATGTCCTCGCTCCTGCCGCGCCCCTGCCCCCAACCCAACCACACGAGGAGGTAAGGCAATCTTTTGCTGCTGGGTGCAAGTCAGATCGAAGAAGGGCATGGGGAGAAACCAACCACCAGCAGCGTTACATCCAGCAAAACACATATCCTTTTGCTGCAGCGCAAAGCCCACGGGCCGTAAGTAACGCTGCAATTGTTGGATTCCTCCCTTGACGCCCCCCCTTCTGGCGGCGCAAAACTCTAATACGTAGTGTAGTGCAGCAGTTGTACGCTGCCCAAGGGTAAGTACACAGGTTGGTTCTGTAGATCTACCGTGTATGAGTGAGTGAATCCACGCACGGCACGACGAGCTAAGTTTCCCGTGCCTCGAACAGACAGAGGGGAGCCACACGTACGGACGTATTATCTTTGCTAGATCAGCTTTGTGGTTTACCCGGCCACGAGGCAATTGGTGGAAGGAGGTCCCTCTTAGCTCGGGGCAGGTAGGTCAGGTCCCTAGGGTTCGAATGAAGAATCCCCGTCCGATCTGCAACTCCCGAGCCTTCCGTGGCCCAAGCTCTTTTCCCTATTCTCATCGTCTTCGTCTACGGCTTCCGTCTTGTTGGACTTGCAATTCGTGTTCGCTTTTGGGGGGCTCGTCACGGCTAGCGACAATGGTCGTCGTCACGCTGTCACATTTTCCATCAGGAAGGGCAACGCATTCTGGCCAAAAGTCGAGTCCGTGGCTGCGCCTCCCCCACAGCGACAGGTTTGGATGCGCGGTTGCAGGGCCATGCCCAGCAGGAGGTAAGCCGCGGGCCACACACCATCTAACGTCGATCGATCGTGTCCAATGAAGGCCACTCGGCGATGTTGGAGTTGCGTCACACGGCATGCCCGTCGAGATTCGACGAGAACCAGAGGCGGCAGGCGGGATGCTTCTTCAACCCAGGGAGCCTCCTCCTCTCCCGTCTCCCGCCATGCGCTGCAGCATCGCGACGATAACCTGACAAGAGTCCGACGTTGGAAGGTCGCATGGGGCTCTCTCGTTCTTTATCGGCGAGACGGCGACGAAGGCGATGGACGGGGAATGTGCACTCAGCCACGCAGCCTGAATCGGCAAGAGACAAAGATTACGCCCAATAAGGACGTCTGTCAAGCTGAAGAAGGAAGTTCCCAACGAAAAATGCGTGTTCAACGGGGTGTGGGTTGGCATGTGCCGAAGGGGGGGGCAGACAACCTCTCTCGAGGCGTCAAAACGGCAGGTCCCTGGGCCGGCAGGTAGGCATGATACGGTACTTTCTTGTTGGTGGTGGTGGTGGTGGTATGGGATATGGGGGCGGCCGGCCATCTGGGGTCGCGGCCAGGGCGGCGGCGTTGCAAAGAGGAAGGGCCTGGATCTTGGGAGACGGCGGGTTGTGATGCATGGCGAGGTAGGTTCAGGAGGTTGACTTGCAGCGAGGAGTCCTTGCCAAAGTCGCATATCACATCATGTCTCTAATTCTGCAGTGGCTGGTGGGGGTGTGTTGAATGTGTTGCTGTTGTTCTTGGAATGCCTTCGTTGTGTGTTGTCGTGATTGCTTCCGAGTTTCCTCTAAAGGAAGGCTGAAAGTCTTGGAAACCTGTGCGCGGGATTTGCCCACATGGCTCTTCGTCATCTACTACCCTACTCTTGATGCTGAAGATAGCGCGAGGCAAGATGCGCTTCTTTTGCAGACCCGGTCCAGTTGTCTTGTTCCTCTCTCACACACAATTCATAAGGATGCAAGTTGTCTAAAGTGCAGGTCACCCAAGCGGACGGCCGGAGCCCGCCGATCATCCATCCTTAACCCTGTCTCTTTCTTGCCTCTCTGCGTCGTCGCGTCGTCTAGCAGGACTTGGCGGCGAACCCTGGTTTCTGGTCGTCCATTGACACAATCTACGGATACACCAAAAGCTGGCAGAACAGAGTTTCGGTGAACTGTCCGAACGATATCCCGCTTTACAAACAGTAGTACCGCGGTAAACCATGATATTCCGCGGTAGTACCGCTGTCGAAATGTCACTGCCGCCGCGCCAGGGCCACGACTCTCTACCGTCGCATTTCAATATACGTCGGGTGGCGGAAGAGATACACCCGTTTCCTCTTTTTAATCTTTTGTTTCTTTTTAATGTATCTTTGCCTGTCTGCTGCCAATGCGGCAGGGCGCATGGCACGCGACACTAGGCGCATGTTCACACGCATGTTCCGTTTCCAGGGGAAGTCCCATGCGGATCTGCCATCTGTAGTTATGCGCTTACGACAAGTAAGGCGTCAACTTCAACTTGGCAAAGCAGTAACGACCAAACACTGCCGTTTCGCATAACGCTCTTCATTGCTTTGCTTCGTATGTAAAGGTAAAAAAGTACTGCGTAGCAGCAACATGCAACAAGGTAGACTTTGTCG
The DNA here is from genome assembly GCF_011800055.1 of Colletotrichum gloeosporioides. NCBI lineage: Eukaryota > Fungi > Ascomycota > Sordariomycetes > Glomerellales > Glomerellaceae > Colletotrichum > Colletotrichum gloeosporioides. The sequence continues at coordinate 149,566 of NW_025544735.1, read as the reverse complement.
TGACATGGAAGTGCCAAACAGATACGTGTCGTTATACCCTCGACGATGGCCTCAGCGTGGCGATATTCATGATTCGCAAAGAGCTGGGCGGGGGGGGATACGTGGGCTGCTGGCGTCTGTCTCGTCGCCTCTGTGACACTTTACCCGCGCGGCGTTTACTACAGGATCCCCTGGAGACGTGCGCGCCAAAGAGAAGATGTCACCTATCAAAAGAAAAAACCTTCACGGTGGCTGCGCTAGATGAGCTCGCGTGGCTTAGAGTGGGCTCTCTCAAAGTCTACGATCTGTGCTTTTCGACATCTGCCGACCCGATGTTTTGCCAGTATGGATACCAGAATCGACCGTCTGAGCTCGAGAAGGCGACGTCAGTGGGGGGTTTTGAGGGGCAAAAGGGGGCGTGGTGAAGGGACCAGAAGGTTTTCCGGGTGTATAGTAGTTTGGCTTGTCTTTTTTAAAAATTTGGCTCGGTATCCGTATTCTCGCGTGGGTTTTTTTTTCTCGTGCATGTATCTCGACATGGTGGTGTTGGTAGGGTCAAGGAAGTGAAGATATGGAGGCGACAGGAAGGTTTAAGACAAGGTAGCGTTGTACACTGAACTGGAGGGTTGATCCCCGTCAGATACAGCCGCTCCAACAGACGGCTCTCGTTTAGAAGACGGCGCCGTTGATCAGAGATCTTTGTAGCGCCAATTGTCAATGTCAATCTTTGTCCAATTCAAGATTGCCGTTGATGGCACCCGAGACGAACTGTAACAAGTTCTAGCCTAAAGAGTCAACTGTTTCGGCGTTAGAGGGAGAGAGGGAAAGAGAGGGGTGGAATCTGGAGTAAAGTCGGTGTGCTGGGGTGTAACTCGCCAGAGAGGGGCAAAGAGTGGATGAGGGGGCAAGACCAGGCAAGGTGAAAGTGAGGTGTCACGGTGTGTGGTTTTTCTTCGCCTTGTGCGACCTGGCTGACGGTGAGGGGAGGGGAGGGAGTTGCAGCAGAGATAAACCGGGGATAGGGTCACCAGAAAGAAGAGGGGGGAAGAAAGAAACTCCGCAATGGACGGCCCGATTGCGACGGCGACGGCGGTGGGGGGGAGGCTACTTCAGGTCCTGGTCCCCCTTCCGGGTTCCGGGGGCTGCCGCAGGCGCAGGCGGTTCTTGGACTGGAGGAATGTCAGTGGAGGGAATTCGTTCGACGGCTAGACGAAAGGGACGAACACCCCCCGGTTGGTGATCGGCGCTCCGTACGGCCGGCCATGACGATGAGATTTGGAGTAGGGCGGGGGGTTCCCTCTGTACTTTGTTGAGGAATTGGGTGTGGTGGTCGGGGTCTCCAATTGATGGCCAAGAGATGAGTTCCGTCCCTGGGCCGTATCACCTCCTGGCGTGCCATGTGTGTTCCGACAGCCCCGAGTACCAATACAATTGAAGCGTTGTTGACAGGCGACGTCGGTTCTGCGATCTACGCAGTACAGCATTTTTAGTCTTCGAGCTGTGTCCAAACGTTTGAATAAGGGCGGCAGCAGCGTTGGGTGGTATCATTTTCCGGGGTATGGGGCCAGGGACGTCTAAATCCGCTTCGTAAATCCGCGGCCTTTTCCTTCGCCCACTCCAAACAAGCTACTGGGTCTTGATCGACTGTATCGTGAAGCTCTGCTACGTGTGTGACCACTGCCAAGGGCAAAACGTCCAAAGGGGAACGTTTGGAGACAGATGTCACGGAGCTTTTTTCTCTAATGTTTAATTCTGGGGTTGTTTGGGGGCTATATATGGAGCTGTTTCACGATAGTTCGATCAGCCAAGAAGGAGGCTGGTTACGGAAGCGCCTGTTCCCGCGATGGGGCTCTTGTCGTCTTACCCACGAAACATCAGGCCAGAACAGAAAACATGAAGGATTCAGGCTGGAGCCGTCTTCTGACGTTCGGAAATGGCGGCTGCACGAGCGGAATTTGCTGGGGAGGTTCTCGACATTGACATGGGCTGCTTGCCCCATCGTCTAAGTGAGATTCAGTCAGGTGCATTCTACGAGGAACCGAGGACCTTGACAGAGCACTTCCATACACGGACTAGCAAACCATCAACGTCCTCAGACACGGCGTTGGTTTTCCCTGACTTACACCTAGGGGACCACGCCATGCAAAAGTTGAGTTCGGCCAGCGTCACTACGTGCAAACTCTAAGGAGGAAGGCTTGATTTGCTTTCATGGCACATTAGTCTGCTTAGTCCCGGCCCTGACGGCGTCCAAGTTGATGCAATTGACCTTACTGCCTGCTGCCTGGCACTGAGCTGCTTAACGCCCAACAGCTCTGAATTTGCTCGGGTACGCTCTGTGACTATTTCCTCAGAGAAATATGCCTGGCATCGCCGTCATATACGAGGCTCATGAACCTGTCGTACGCCATTACCAAAGACGTCAAGTTGGCGCAGGACAATAGCTTGCGACATAGCAGTAACAATATATTTCCAGCGTATGCCGAATCACAGTGAAATCAGAAAGTCTCTGATTACATGATGTAGAGATGGTTAGGCTTGAAACAGGACATGGCATAGGACATAGATATGTTCTGTGAGGTGGTAAAAATGCATTCGTGCTGTTGCGCCTGGACAATACAGTTTGTATTGAGACCGCCTGTTATTCCTATGCTAGAGTGACTACTATTCCTGTGGCTATACTTTACTGTCGTCGCCGTTACTACTATCGTCGCTACTGTCGTTACTGTTATTGTCGTCCATCGTCGTCGTCCAGCATCCTCATCCTCATCAAAGTCACTAAGTACACAGGAAATCTACGCACCAAGACACAGGAAAATTAGGCGGTCTCTTTGTATTCGTCCATCGTTCGTTACTGTCCGGAATAATGAGATACTCTGAAAGAAGGTCAGTCGTTTCCCAGAGGTTCTCCGAGAGACAGGCACACGATATCGATGGAGTTGGGCCAGCAGAATGAATACATCGACGACGGGATGTTAGCCAGCAGGATGATTTTCTCCGTTTGCAACTGAACAACCTTGGAAAAGGTAATGCTCGTCTTTGGGGATTGAAACAATGCAGTTATTAGCAAATTCACTGGCCTGAACAGCGCTGTTGAATCTAGCTGTCAATATCGGTTGGAAACCCATGGACGATTGCATCTCTCGATCCCCACCACCACAGACCATCGAAACATCACAAAAAGAATCTCACGATGCACCTACTGAAACCCACAACACCACTCCCATACCAATCGAATATTTCTCACTCAATCAGATGCACGAAGCATTTGGAAACTTCACAGAATTGCAGTTTTCCTCTGGCAGCCACAAGCCACGCCATTCGCCAGCTGCCCCATCAGAGCGGGACCTGCAAGCCGCACGCCGTGTGGGCTACATGAGTCCCTTGCCGGGGTGCGACTTCCAAGCAAGGACCCGGTCTTCTCCGGTTCCTTCCCAATTCGCCCAGATCGTCTAGTTGGTTAGGATGATACGTTGTGGTCTCCATCACTCAGCGATACCGTGTTGACGGCGGTTCGAATCCGCCTCTGGGCAATTACCTTTTGCTTTTTCGTGTCAATCGAGGTCACGCTTGGAAGTTCCACCGTCAGAAACATGATTCCTTCTCCTTCTTCCCTCGGCTTCGGTTTTTGCCGATTCATGAGGGAGGTTTGCCAAACCTGACTAATGAGTCGAGTCAGTTAGAGAAACACGAGATACTAGACGCCAAGAGGGTCTGGAGGAGTCCTTGTTCACCCCATACATGCGCGTCCATGAGCACGTCCACCAACTCAATCTGGGATGAGCAACGCGCCACACACCTTCCACGGCATATCCGGGGTCGGGTCGCCGAAGCGGAGTAGATTGGGATCCGGCGCCCGCAAGTTCCCCGTCAACAGCCAGATCCTGGGTTTCGCGAGAAGCTACAGTTTTCAGCACATTTCTCAATCAGCCTCTTAACTCCAACTGGTTCGTGAGTACAATCAGAGCCATGCAGTCCGAGATAAGTATCGTTGAGGTATCTATTTGATGGCCTCATGTAGACGTGAAAGATGGAGACCGTCTCCGTTTTTTTCTTGGTATACAACGGCCCGAGCACCTAGTGTCTCATGGGCGGCTCATCTATTAACAAACATTCTCACCAGATGCCTCAATACATGGGAGGCATCACTCCATCCTTCCATCCCCAAACGGCGACTTGCAGGATCGCAAGACCACATGTCCGTATGCACGCGTCAACTCCATCATTCTCGAATGGCTCAGCATCACAGCTGACGACGAGCTCCGCCTGCGGCCACCATCCATCTTTCTTTCAACCCCTGGTCCCCTCATTCGCCAAGAATCTCGCTCTCGATGAGGCTCTTGTAGAACTCTGGTTCGAGGAAGGTGGCCACGCTAACGTCTTCGCTCAGACCCTTTCTCCTCCTGGTCTTCAACACAAAGTCCCTAGCCGTAGCCTGCGCGCTAGCCGGCTGTAGTGGCCGGATGATGACCTCCTTGTCAAGAGGATCACCGGGCACAATACTCCAGCTGTCGAATGTCAGACTCACCATGGCCATGCCCTTCGTCTTGATGCGCAGATCTGTCTCGAAACCGAACGAGTCGATGACAGGAATGAGGCCGTTGACACGGTAAAGCGGCGTGCCGGCCACCGGGCCGTCCTGGAGAACGTGGCCACGGCGTCTGGCCAGCGTCGTGTAAACCTCCGTCGCCGAGTCCTGAGGTCCCGTCACAGAGACGGAGTACAGAGGCTCCATTAGTCTAGGTGAGGCCATCAGGAAGGAGGAGTAGCATGCTCGGCGGGAGGTGGGGATGATCTGACCGCCTCCCCTGAAGATGGCTTCCGAGGCCAACGACACATCGGTGATTCTGAACTTTGTATTTCGAATGGCTGTCACGATATCGAGTTAGTGTACCGGTGAGCAAGCAGAGGCTGGGAAGTGGTCTGATGTGGGGACAGAATTTCTGCTAAGGGCCGTGCCCCCATCCCGGTCAACCAAAGAGAGGCATGGTTGTGGGAAAAGGGTCTCGTGCGTAGAAGCAGGTTTTCTTCTGACAGGTCGGGGTAGGTGAGGGGGCCTCTGCTGCTAATGCAAGCCATGCCTAAGAACCCAACCCCAACCCCAGTTCCATGTGTTGGACCCTCCCGGGAGCTATTTCCGCCTGGTCGGGGACCAATAACGGCGCCTAGCGAGGGCATTGAAGGACGACACGAAGACAGGAGGCGAGGAAGAACAGGGGCAAGGAAATGGGGGACTCACGCTCTTCACACAGGGGGCCCTCTCTGGTTGCCCAGCTGAATCCTTGGCGGATGGTCTCCTTGACCGTAGTCAGGAGCTTCTTGTCGACCTGCAGCTCGTTAGCCTGTTGGTTCCTCCGAAAGGGTCAGTCAAGGAAGCCACCGGGCCTTACCTCGGAGGGCAACGTGTCGTCTTGAAGGATGTTGGGTCCCATCTCATCAGGACCGAATGCCCAGATGCTTCTTGCCGCCAGTTTGTCCCAGCCGTAAGTCTCTTCAAAGTAGTTGGCCGTCTTGCGAATTGGATCCCGAATCTTGACCTTGCCGGACTCAATGTCCTCTGAGATGCCCTTGTCAAGCTGCTCGGCGACCATCGTAATCTTGTTCTTCTTGTTCGGCGTGATCGCATAGCACTTTGTCGCCGACTGCTCTACAACTGTCTCGCAGAATCGAGTGACGGGGTCAGACACCTTGATCTCCATATCCGCGTACAGACGTCTCAAGTCGTGCAAGACACAATCCATGTACAGCTCGCCCGTGCCCAGAACAATGTGCTCTCCTGACTCTTCGACCTTGGTAGTGATCAAAGGATAACTCTTTTGAATTTTGCGCAGGCCGTCCAGCATCTTTGGCAGTTCTGAGGGGTTGATGGGCTCAACAGCTACCTTCAGGACTGACTCTGTGAAATGAGTGACGGGCTTGAAGATGTACACATCCTCGTTGTCCTCTAGCTTTGGAGGGAAGATCGTCGCCGTCTTGACGATCGAGTTGTCGACACCACTCAGCAGCACGAAACTGCCTGCCGGCACACCGTCCGTGGGAATATTGTACCTTGATTCGCCGATAAAAACATCTGATATCGTTGCCATTGCCATATCTTCGTCGTCGTCTGTGGAGTATCCTTCTCCTAAAACTCTGACTTGTGAGTCGGGGCGAGCTGTACCACTCAAAACACGACCGAAAGAGTAGAAGCTCTTGGCATCTGCCGTACTGAACAACTTGGAGACGTGAATCACAAGAGGCCCGTCCTGGTTGCAGGCCTTCATGGACCCGGCAACCTTAGTGTCCAGTGGTCCAGTGTAGTACTTCTCCAGATATCTCTCAGCAGCCTCTTGCGGTGATGGGACGTGTCGCACAATCATGTCGACAAAGCCCGTTGACGGACCGAAGAACTGTTCGCACACCAGCTTCAACAAGACCTTGGCATCGGCCTTATACTGAGATGGCTTCAGAGTGATGCCCAGTGTGCCCAACACTCTCTTCAATTCTTCAGGGGTGTCGCTGATGGTATGGGTGAAGATCTTGTAAATCGGTTCCAGGACGAACTTGACGAACGAACGGCTTGAGCGAGTCTCTGTCGGTTTTCTCGTGAAGTTGCGCTTCTCGGGGTTGAAGTAGATGTCTCCCCATAACCTCTTCGCGAAATCCTCGGTGTTGATACCGCCGTAAGTGTCGGTGTACATCTTTGAGAATGACTGCAGAGTGAAGCACCAGCCCATGTCGGTACACGCGAAAAGAACATTTCCCTTCTCAGGACTGATCCGTTTCGTCTCACCCTTGCCCGGGATGGTGTTCTCGATGACTGTGTTGACCTCCTCGATGACGTGCTTGAGCTTGAAGTACGCGTCCTTAGGGGGTAGCTTCAGCTCAAGAATGAGGCGATCCATCTTGTTGATGATGAGCGTAAGCGGGATATCTTCCAAAACCGCGTGCTTGATGATCTGCTCCGTGTTGACCTGAACGCCTTCCACCACGTCAACGACCAGGCAGACACCATCCGCCAGTCGCAAGCTGGCCGCCACCTCGTCGACGAAGTTAACGTGACCCGGCGTATCAAGAATATTGACCAGATGCGACTTGCCCTTTGTGCTCTGGAGCACCAGGCTCATGGGCGCTGCTTTGATCGAAACTCCCCTCTCCCTCTCGACTACGTGGACGTCGGTGTATCGAAGTTGCTCGTCTCGGTTCTTGCCAACGCGGCGCTCGAGTCTGTCGGTAATGTCATGGGTTTCGAGAACCAGCATGTCCATGAATGCTGTCTTGCCGTGATGGAGATGTCCTGCCAGCGCCACATTTCGTATTTGATCGGGGAAGTTCATGAGGTCGGTCATGAAGCTGCGGTCGAAGAAAACGGGTGGCAGATCGGTCTCCTCGATGTTGAACTTCTTCTGCTCAACAGGAGCAATTATGGGCTGCGTAAGAAGCTGCTCATCTTCCTCCCGAACTAGAACTTCGACCTCGTCTCCGTATACTTGTTGCGCGGTGGGATAGTACTGTTTGTCTTCGTGCAGGATGATCGCATTCGACGGGCCGTCGTCTGTCATGATGTCAGCATCAACTTCACTGGAGAATAGTGCAGAGTAAATACCATCGATCTCCATCAGCTCCTGGCCCGTAGGCGCAGGTGCCTCGCTCGCATCGTCTCCATAGTAGTGGGCATCCACGCCCCTTTCAGACGCCTCTTCAGAACCGACATCCTCGCCGATGAAGTTACCGAACCTGTGCAGGAAAAGTCAGTCTGATGCCAAAGTCGAAGTAAAGGAGAAAGGACATACTCATCGTATAGGTCGTCCATTGTGGCGTCTAAATGCTTGGGTGGAGTTTGTCGTTGCCGTTTGTCTAATGACGATAAATCTCGACCCAGTCGCGGTCGCAATCGCAGAGTCGCGCCTAGAATGACCCTGGCCTCACAAACTTTCTTGCAAGGCTGCAGTGTGGCTAGTGCACCTGTGTGGCTGCGAGGCTGGAACTGCTGCGATATGCTTACTCCCTGGCTTCGCTTCTCGCGCTAGGGAAGCAGGTACACTAGGACCGGCAGGGTGTCAGTGCTCCCTCATAGCTACTGCGCCACAGGGACCCGGACGGGACACCGCAACGTCCCAGCTGTGCTAGGGTCCGGTCGGAGCAACCCCACCAAACATCAGAAAAGGCGGCGGTGGGAGGGGTGGATGATTAGAAGCACGTCTTCCTAATAAGTGACCTGCCGCCCAACAAAATTGTTTGCTTCAATTTGTTTGCTTGCTCTCTCCAGGTCACACATAAACAAGACGGTCCCCCGGCTCTGCCCTCGACACAATCTTCCATTCTACAAACACCTCGAGTCTCACCTGCACGACGTTCACAATGGCCAACCTTCCCCCCGTTTACATTGTTTCTGCCGCCAGAACCCCCGTCGGTTCTTTCCTTGGGTACGTCTGGACCCTACCCCGTCGGAGAAGAAGAAATGTTCACCGCCTGGACCAAGAAGCTAATGTTCTGCCTTGTACAGCTCTTTGTCTAGCCTGAGCGCCACGCAACTGGGCTCCCACGCCATCAAGGGTATGTAAATGTCTTATCAACGGTCCGGAGCAAGCGCGGGGCAGTCCACCGCTAACCCCTCGTCAACAGCCGCCGTCGAGCGTGTTCCCCAGATCAAGCCCGAGGATGTCGAGGAGGTCATCTACGGCAACGTCCTGTCCGCCAAGTATGTCAGACCCCACGGATAAGCTGCAAAGCTGCAAAAACGAACAAGTTTGCTGACCTTCTGTCGCCATCTAGCCTCGGACAGGCCCCCGCCCGCCAGTGTGCTCTCGGAGCCGGCCTCTCTCAGGGAGTCGCCGCCACGACCGTCAACAAGGTCTGCGCCTCCGGCATGAAGGCCATCATCCTCGGCGCTCAGACTATCCTCACCGGCACCGCTGACATCGTCGTCGCCGGTGGCACTGAGTCCATGACCAACACCCCCCACTACCTCCCCGTTCTCCGCAACGGTGCCAAGTACGGCAACCAGACCCTCGTCGACGGTGTCCTCCAGGACGGTCTGACCGACGCCTACGGCAAGAAGGAGCACATGGGCATGGCCGCTGAGCTTTGCGCCAAGGACCACGACATCACCCGCGAGCAGCAGGACGAGTACGCTATCAACACCTACAAGAAGGCCCAGGCCGCCACCGATGCCGGCATCTTCTCCAAGGAGATTGCCCCCATCGAGGTCTCTGGCGGCCGTGGCAAGCCCGCCATTACGGTCGACCGTGACGACGAGGTCAAGAACCTCAACGAGGCCAAGCTTAAGGCCATGCGCCCCGCCTTCATCCCCAACGGCGGTACCGTCACGGCCCCCAACGCTGCCCCCCTCAACGACGGCGCTGCCGCCGTTGTCCTCATGTCCGAGGCCAAGGTCAAGGAGCTCGGCGTCACTCCTATCGCCAAGATCCGCGGCTGGGCTGACGCCGCCCGCGAGCCGGAGCGCTTCACCATCGCCCCCGCGCTGGCCATTCCCAAGGCCATCAAGCACGCCGGCCTCACCGAGAAGGACGTTAACTTTTACGAGATCAACGAGGCCTTCTCCGTCGTCGCCCTCGCCAACATCAAGCTCCTGAACCTCGACCCTGAGACCGTCAACGTCTTCGGTGGCTCCGTCGCCATTGGTCACCCTCTGGGCTGCTCCGGTGCCCGCATCGTCACCACCCTCACCACCGTTCTCCGCGAGAAGAAGGCCAAGATTGGTGTTGCCGGTATCTGCAACGGCGGCGGCGGCGCCTCTGCCATTGTCATCGAGAACCTGCAATAAGCTGCGCAAAGCACATGCTAAACTGCAAACGTTCTCGGAGCTCCGAGCTGGTGCGGGTCTGTAATTCACTAGAGAGGACCTTGAATTCACTCGGAGAACGTGGGGACTGGCGGCATGGTGGGGTTCCCTGCTGAAGAACGAGAAAAAAAACAAAAACCAGGCCACGACCCCTCCATCGAGCAGGTGCCGCGACTTGCGCGCGCCCCGCGCCGCCGGCCATGACTCCCCCCGCCCGTTTCTGCAGATTATTTGACGCACCAAAAAAGAAGGAGAAGATGGTCACATTTGGTTCCTGTATTATCCTCGCGGCAAAAAAAGTTTCAGTATACCAGCGTTTTAGATATAACGCATCGGGCCACCCCGTTGCAGATTTTTTTTACCTAATATCACGAATCAGACGACTGCATCTTTTCCCAAAAGCTTCCCATCTGCCGTGATCTGCGCCTTTTTCTGGCGGCTAGTTCCTGTCGTGATACTCCACATGCGTCGCATCCTTACATGCGTGGCTGTGCTGCTCGAGTTATCAGATTTTTTCGATAATCAAGCTCGTGGGGAGGAAGGGGGGCAATGGATCCAAGCCGAGTGACGAGACCTGATTTGGTGCCGCGCAATCGGCCGAGGTGGACCACACGTCCAAGGATCACTCATCTCATGGAGATCACTAATCTCTTGCCGCGGGCAGCAGTGTTCGTCGTATGCATAACTCTTTTGTGCAACTACAATAACTATTGTACATCAAGGGAGTAGAGAAGGAAAGAAAATGGGAAAAGGACTGAAAGACAACGAAGTATCCCTCCAGCTGAGAAGACCGCCTCCTTTTTTCTTTGCTCTCTCTCTCTCTCCCTACCCATCCCCTCAAGGCGCGGTAGAAACAAAAACTTGAAGGAATGAAGTAAAACGCCGATGACCCAATCCCACGCCATGCCAAAACCCCCCGGCCAAAAGAATTAGGCGGGATGAGGGTTATTTAAAGATAAATCCATGTGAGCCCTGGGTAACATGGCAGCCAGCCATTCAGCACCGCTATGCCGCCTGGTATCTTCGTAATTGTGAAATGCATTCTTCACCTAGTCCCCTTACTTTCCCACAAGACACATCTGTCCTCCCGGAATCCGCAATGGCCGAGCGTAAGCAAAGTTGTTTCAATCCGCAGTGTCCATGGCGTCGCCGGCCTCAGAAGACGGGAGAACGCCCTCCTTGAGCCACTTTGACCAGCCCTCGTTGGACTTTTGCACGTCCGCCTGGCTCATGCCTTTCATCCACGGGCTGTTGAAGACAAACTTCTCACGAAGTTTGGTGTCGCGCTTGTTGCTTGCGTTCTTCAGTCTCTCGAGATGGCGCTCCCGAGCTTCCTTCTCCTTAGGAATATTGTCATAGACAAAGTACTCAGACGTCCCTGCCTTCCAGACCATCTTGCTCGTGTTGAGGCAGATGCTGATAGAAAGGTCCTCATCGTACGAAATCGGCTTGGGGATCTGGCTTTCATCGAACTTCTCGTCGCTGGCTGGCAAGTTCCTTGCCAGGACAGCCTTCTGGAGCTTGTGGCGAGGCACACCTTCGGTCGGCTCGACTTGGATGAAGGATGAAATGTAATATTGCCAGCGGTCTTTCGCCTTCATCTCATCCATGTAGAATGTCGTGTCTTCACGTTGGAGCCAGCGAACAGTCGCCTCAGTCTTTTGCGGGAACTAAATTTTGGTTAGATGGCGATGAAAACCGTTGTTGATTCAGACTTACCCAGCAAATGACAAACATCTCTCCATCCTTGACGCATTTCTCTGCATACTTCCTGGCGGCAATTTCCGCCTGGTAGTTGGTCTCGTCCTTCTCGCGGCTGTGAAGATATTGCTGAATCAAATCCGGCGTCTTCTCCTTGGCGTCAGTGCTACTGCAGGTCAAGGCCAGACGGCAGAGAGTCTTCAAGAGGTCCTGAATGGTGTAAAGCTTCCACCCACTCTTGAGGTAGTAGTGGCGCAGTACATCCTGGTACTTGACCTCGTCAATGTCGCCGGCAATATACTCCTCCACTAGGTCGAGGGTCTTTGGCCAAAATGTTGAAGCATCATCCTGAGGACTAAAGTAGTTCAGGGTGTTATCTGCCAACCCAATGTCCTTGGCAGGACGCGGCCGGCTTTGGCGATTGATCTCCTCGATGACGCTCTCTTTACTCTCCTTCACGTCCCTCAGGCGGGTGTAAACAGTCTGAAAGACGTTGAAGAAGACGAAGATGGTTTGGTTGCAGAAGAAGTTATACCATGGCCTAGAGAAAAAGCCATCTGCCTTCAGCTCGCCATCCGCAGTCAGCAGAGTATCGTCACCAGTGGTAACAATTGGCTGAGGGACGATGGGCATCCAGCGCTCGTTGGACACTTCGGGTCCAGCACCTTCTTCGGGTGCGTCGGGCATCTCCTCTTCGTTGGCAGAACCAACTTCTGGAGTAGTTTCCTTACTGCCGGATGCCGCACTCCCCTCCTTCTGCCCGCGAGGCTTGGAGCCATTGCGCCCAGGATCCAGAACGCCGCGAAGCAAGTCGCCCCTTCTACCGGTACGGCGGCTGCGGCCGTTGGTCAACTCCGCCGGGACTGACTCTTCGTTATCGTCCTCTTCCGAGACATCCTGCAGTCTGGGTAGGCGTCCCTCGATTTCCTCTTCAGGAATATCGAAGAAGGCGGGGATAAAGGTCTCAAAGAATTCTGTGATGCGTTCCTTTTCGGGCACGCTATGCTGGCCACTACTGACGGTGTAAAGCATCATCAGACGGAGAAGCTCGATAACAACCTTCTTGTCTGAGAAATCCCAGACGAGCTGGTGGCGCGGGGCCTTGCCTTTCAGGCTGCGCTGACGTTTCTGCTCCTCAGCCTTCGTCTTGATGACGTCGACGAGATGCTTGGCAGAGAGATTTCTCTTGTCATTTTGCTTCACCAAGATACCCATGTGGTCAAGACTCTTGAGATGCATGTTCTCAACTTGCGCATGCCACACCTTCTCCCACTCACGCTGTGAGAAGCGCCACTCCTCGTCCTTTTGCTTCATGCGAGTCAAAACTATCGGAACCACATTGAGCGGGTTCGAGAACAAATCGTTGACGACCTCAGGACCCTTATCACCGTAGATCTTTTTGCAGACGCGCTTGAACACAGACGTACTGTGGCCGGCCAACGCCTGCGGCATCTGGAAATGCTCACGCTCAACTGGCGACATGACGCTAATTTGCTGAGCAACAGGCTCCAAGAGCTGGATGCATTTCAAATTCGCCTCAATGTTGAAGTCGTAATCGTGACGTTCTTCCTCGATACGGTGAAGGCCTTCTTCAAATCCGTTCTTGCGGTGGGCAACGAATCCTGAGTCCTCGGAGGCCCACGTAGGGTGAGAAGCCCAATCGTCGTTCAGGACGGAGTTGCAGAGTTCGTCGCGACCGCTGCAGGGTTTGAGTCGTTCCTATTCAAGAGTCAGTACAGGCGCAGGTTCTTTGTAGATTTGACACATACCCGCTTTGGCAGGAGACGGTAGCTAGGACCGTAGCCGCGGCAGTTGCTCAAGGAAACCTTGCCGCTCGGCGGAGCAGGGCGGTTGTCGACGACCTCATCATGCGGCTCATACTTCAGGAAAGCCTTCCAGAATCCCATAAGTTCAGGGTTGGCAGCAAAGAAGACACTGCCCTTGTGGAAGACCGTGTTGCGATCGATGATGGATTGGCTGAACAAGTTGCAAACTTTGAGGAACTCGTTGAAAGCTGTCTTGTTGCCAAGATACTTCTTTACCTTCTCAAAGAAGGCGATCTCGTCCGAGTTCGATGTGGTAGCTGTTGGGGGTCCCAGAGGCTCAGGCAGGATCGGCGTCAACGTCGGCTCGACCGCTGGCGCATCAGCAGTCAGAGCCTTGTTGTGTGCAAGCTTCGCCCGCTTGTTGTTCGCGCCGGTTGGGGGAGCTGCGCCGGGTGCTGCTCGCATCACTGGGGGCGGCACTTCGGAGACGGCAGGCGCGGGAACAGGCGTCTGCTTGTCGGGTCTCGGGCGCTTCTTGTTATTCTCCTTGGAAGCGCTCGGGGGTGCGAAGCTGCCCAAAGGGGGCATCTTTTGTGCACCCATGGGCTGCGGAGTTTGGTTCGGACCAGGACCAGGCGGTTGTTCCTCTCCTGGACGGCCAGGTGTACCCTTCGCTTGGCCGGCGGACTCGGGCAAAAACTGCTTGAAATCTTCCAGCAGGTCCGGTGCGGTGTGGAACAAAGTAGTGACTTGAGCGTACACGTCCTGAATAGGCTTCTGTTCGCGTTGGTAGGTTTGAAGGATCTCGAGGAATTGTTTGTAAATTTCTGGCTTGTCCTGGAAGCGATTCTGCAGCGTGGTTAGCGCGCGAGGTCTCAGAATTTGACGCGGCGGTGGTGGGTGAATTTTGCAGGTAAACTTGCCTTTATTTTGTTAACGTAGCTAATCGCGTGGTTGAACTCGACAGGACCGCGGCGTTCAAGGTTTGCCTGCTGTTGTTGCTGCTGGCTTGCGTTGCCGTTGACATTTGCGGGTCCGGTGACCGGAGTAGGGGTATGCGCGTTGCGAGGCGGCTGTTGAGAGTTGGCAGGGTGCGCGCCTTGAGCTTGAGGGCCACGCTGCTGAGCACCCTGAGCCTCAAAGGCAGCAGCCAGATTCTGAGCCTGCTGACCAAAACCTCCGGGGCCATTCTGAACAGGCGTGCTGAAATTGGCCTCCGGACTCTCGATACTGTGCTGAGGCTGCTGCTGTTGTTGCTGCCAATTGGGGCCGCGCTGGGGAAAGAGCGATTGCGAAGCGCCTCCAGCATGCGCGTGTCCGCCATCGACCTGCGCGCCCCGGCCAGCGATCGATTGAACCGTCGTACCCATGGGTGTCGTTACTCTAATGGTATTCGGATCGTTCCCAGCGCCGCATTCGATTCGGTATCCGGGCGGCAGGAATGTGTTGAAGCCCTGGATTAGGTTGGGATGGCCAGCGAAAAGCTCCGAGACACGATTGATGACACCGGGGGTATCGATGCTGCTATCGTCAGTGATGCCACGGTAAAGGAAGATCTTCATTACACGTACGCCTGACTCTTGAAGTCTTTCATGATATCAAGGAATCGATTGTAGACATCCGGCTGATCGTGGAACTGCACCTTGACCTGATCCAGATACGTCAAGGCATCCTGTCAAACATCGTCAGCGCATGATCTCAGTCGCAACCCCTACAGGCCGAAATCCAAGCGTTACTTGAACCATGCCGTGCTCTCCCGTCGCCATCGCGGAGGATGCATTCGATTGTTAGATTACGAAGGGAGATGAGATGAATGAAGCGACAGTAGTGATTGCAATCGGATGAAGTGTACACGCGAAAGACAAAGACGGAATACGAGGCGAGGCGAGGCGCGAGACCCTGGGCGACAACGGGAATATGCACGCGGGGCGACCATGCATCCTGCCTGACCTGCGCCGTATCGGCGCACCAGCCCACACTGGTTTCCACTCTGGATGGTCAAGCCACAAGTAGCAGGCGCGCCAACAAATGGTGTGTTCTGGTTGAGCGAAATTCATAAAGCAAATTTAGACTTACGTTCAAAATTGGCTGCTGGCCATGGGCAATGCCGCCCTGGCCTTGCTGCTGCATCTGACCTTGGCCTCCAGCAGCACCAGCGCCGGCGCTGCCACTGTTACCGCCGCCGCCGCCGCCGCCAAAGGGACCTTGTTGCATCGGTGGTTGGCCTTCGCGTTGTTGGAGCGGTCCGCCGAAGACAGGGGGGCCTCCGTTCGCGGCCCCCAGGGAGTTGCTCGGGGGCCCGGTCGTATGAGGGATGGGGGCGAACATCTGATGCTGGGCATTCGGGTTGTTCGGGCCACCGTGTTGCGGCGGCCTGTTGTTGTCGGGCTGAAGGGGGCCGCCGAAGTTCGCGCCGGGACCGGATGGGGCGCCGAGTGGCATAGGAGGGCCGGAGGAGCCTGAGCCGTGGTTTGCCAGCAGACCGCCAGGGCTGTGGATTGCGCCCATGGCGCGTGATGCGACCGGCTGGTGTATAGGGATCGAGCCGGCATTGCTGTGATGGGGAGGTCCGGCAGGATAGCCCTCGCGAAGTCGTCTTTCGGCTTGTTCCTGTTCGTGTCGCTCTTGTTCACGTCGCTCCTTGTCGCGTCGTTCCATCCTTTCGGCCTCCATGGCCATCAGGCGACGGTTCTCCTCGATGGACTCAAGGCCGCCCTCTCCGGCGGGTTTCCCGCTCATCATCCTGAGATCGATCGTCTTCTGAGAATGCAAAAGTTAGCGACGCGAATGCGCGAATGCGGGAGGATAGCGAGACAGGAGGGGCTGTGGAAGTTGGCGCAAGCGTCCCGAGAGGGGGGGCTGGATCGTCAACCGCGCAAGCTTTGCTGCGTCGCCCGGGAGCTTAGGGGAGGAGGATTGCGCACAGGTCTAGCGAGACTTACAGACTGATGACACTGTAGCTTATTCTCTGTCTACATGAGGATCAGGGTGATAGGTCTCGGAAGGCGGGAATGAGGGTCAGAAACAACGTCACGTTTGGAAAATTCGTGATGAGCTTGCACCTTGCTCAAACCCCTTCCTGGTTGATTGGAATGAGAGAGCCTGCCCGGGTGCGGCTTTTGCCGCGTCACGTGGAGATAAGAATCTTATCGACAAGCTCTATGGCCCGCTAACCGGATTTGGAGCAGCAGCGATTTCATCTGATGTTCCGTTTTTTGCCGTGGATACGCGATGCTTGCGATTTGCTTGGTCGTGAAGCCAAATGCCTTGACGACTGACTCACTCTATGCCGTGTAACGATGAATGTGTGCTCTGGTTCTCTGAAGACGTGTGCTCCACCAGCTTGCCTGTGGCTTGAGCCCTTGAAGATGCATCGCTCAGAGTTCATCGTGTTTGCACCTGCGACGTCCGCCTCATTGTCTCCCGCACCTCGGCGCACAGGGAAGCTATGATATAAATGTTCATTTGATTTGCAAACTGCGGGTATCCGATTATTCTCTCATCAGTCATCCTACTCATATCTGGACCTGCCAGCTCACGTCGCGCATTCCTCAGACATAGTTTCGGACTTCCTTGATGATCCACTGCACACCAATCAGTCCATGATACCAAAGCGCCTAGGTCGGTTTGCTGGCAAGCGGGAAAACTTACCACTTCACCATTCGCGACGGTGCTTGCGACGTTGACAACCTCGATGTTGCCAGGCTGGATCTGAGGGTACGCTTAGTGATTGCGCAAAGTAAGCAATAAACCAGGGGACTCACAAATTTGGTGCCGTCCTTGCTCTCCCACCAGATATCTCTATCATCACCTATCGCCTTGGCCTTGTGGTTTTCGGGCCACGGGCTGACTGTAACCATGTGCGCCTCAACAAATCTGCGAATGTTTCTCTGCGCTCTTTCTTGCCCATCACCACCCTCATAGGCGCTTTCGCCAAAGTGCTGGTACTCCTTGGGGTCTTCCCAAGGCTTCCGGGGCAAGTTCTCGACGGCGGAGTTGAGCGGCGCAAGCACCGTTGTGTTCTGAGTCTGGTCGTCTAACCTGCGAGAAGCGGATTCGATGTCGCGAGTGAAGCTGGCGAAGACGTTGATGCTCCTGTCGCGGCCCATCACATCGGAGAGCCTGACGCCGTCCTGTGCCGGAGGCGGCTGGGAGTCGGAGGGGTCTGAGGGCGGCATGGCTGGGCCGATAGGGTTCACGGGGGCGAGTGGCTTCTGACGGAGAATGCGGGGAGCGTACGGACCGGAGCGTTCAACGGGCAAGGTCATCAACTGCGCCGTGGCTACGGAACAGGATAGGAGAACAAGAAGGGCGGTAGGCCGTTTCATGATGCTTTCAGGGCCGGATATCCAACGGTCAGATCAGAAAAACGAACGCCCCAAGCGGTTTTCACGGAGGCAGGTGCACTGGCAGCAAAACTGGTTTGAACCTCTGGTGGTGCACGTCACTGCAGCGCAGTCTGGAAAGGTGTTTGGCAGCTCCTTACGCAGGATGATGCGGCAGCTGGATTCCCCACGGGACCAGATTTTTTGGAAATCTGCAGGTTCTGATTGGCTGCATGTCTCATGACATCACCTAAGTCGCTGTGTACGGTGCCTTCCACCTGCTGTTGCACCTGCGACGTTTGGGGCAGACAGCAACGTGGACTGCGCGACACATCTACAGTTGCCCAAACGATATTTCAGAACAAATCGCATAGATTCCGAGCCTGAACCGGCGTTACTGCGCCTGGCAAGTACCTCATTTCCTTCCTCAGCGGAAAGTGAGTGAAGTCGCCGAGATTCACCGAGCACGAAGACAATGTCTCAAGACGTGAGGCAGGGCTTCGGAGCCTTTTGTCTCGCAGGAGCAGCGATTGCGGAGACGGCTCGTTCGATTTCGTTCTCCACATGCGCGTGCCAGGTTGCGGGTTGCCAGGCCGGCCGGAGAAGGTGAAGATGCGCGACGGGGAGAGGTCGGAATTTATTGCTATATTCGAACATGAAGACAAGGGCTTTCAGCAATAGACGCAGCAGTACCAACCAGCAATTCGCATTGCAAAAGTTTGAGAACCGCTGACCATCAAATTGATAGCCACTGGCTCTTCAATAGCGCAATGGAATCCGAACATACATGACCGTTTATTAAATCCATGATTCATGAAAGAGACGAATGAAACGAACGAACAGGTGGCAAGTCGGATGTTGTATTGTCGGCGATGAGAAGGAGCAAGCATCTGACCATGTCCGTTCCGCCCGCACGTCTGTCCCGAGCTCTTCTTTCACATGCAAGTGCTTCTGCGCCGTCTCTGTCCTGCGCTGTACAGCGCTGCACGGCTATCCGTATCTGCTTGCCTCGAAGTACCTACTCCAACTCCAGCCCCCAAATGCCCCCCAAAGATGCCCCAGAACGGAGGGGGGACAGGTAGTACCTTACGTGGGAGGCACAGAGCAGAGGCGGAGGGAACTCATCCTTCACAAGTGTGGAGGACAAGCTGGAAGACTTGAGTGGTCGCCCGGCAGCCAGGCTGGGCCGAAAAGAGGGGACGGCAATGCAGGTGGCAGGCTGGCCGAGCTGGGGAAAGTGCCAGTGGGAGTGGAAGATCCTCGGTCAGGTGCTAAAAGTTCCGGACCGGCATCATCTGACCTGATGCACTTGGGAGAATGTGTGGGGGAAGAGGCTTGTGTGGGTGAGACTACCTTAGTCTGTCTGTAGCCCGTGAAGAGAGGGGGCAAACAGGTGCTCGATGCAGCCGCAATGCCTCTAGTGTTGGCGCATTGTTTAGATCGCGTCTGCAAGGAGGCTGGAGAGAAGGGTTTTGGAAACTGTCCTGTCTCCAATGGGCGGTGGCGTTGAAGACTATCAAGATTCACCTGTTCACCGCAAAGACGGGGTTCTTCTGCATCGTTTTTGACACGAGGCATGACATTTGGCTGGCCTTTTGGCGTTCCGGGTGCCATGGCGGTGGGGACCGGAAGCCTGTGCTCGCTGTAAGAGGTGACGGCGTGACGGGATGCCTCCGGTAATTGGGAACCTTGGGACGCATACACAGACAGCGCAGCGGCTCTCGCCTCAGCTTGGGATAAAGCATGAGCGTCAGCGTGACCACGAGCATGACCGTGACCGACAACCTTCACATGTCAGAATGGAAGAGCCTGAAACTGCCAGAAAAAAATTCTTCGCGGCCTTCCACGCCAACGTGGTCTCAATTGCCTTGTGAAAGTCGGGTGGCCCGTCAGAGCTAACCTAAAGCTCAACGGCACGCCTCAAGTCGACGACGGGTCACCACGGATACGGATAGGGGACTCGTCGAATTGCCATCTGCCATCCCTTCTCCAGCCACGGGCAGCGACCGACGGTAGGGCACACACTCGCTCACTGTAGCACTCTAGCTGGCTCTCTTTTCAATCCGTCTCCTACCGTTGGCCATTGTGGCCAGCTTCCCCAACAACAACAGCAAGACAGATCCAGTCCAGTGCATGCCGTAGTCAGTTTCCTGTTGCGTACCCCGTATCGCGGCCCTGTAGGAGCTTCAACAGTTTTGGTGTTCCCCCCACACTTCCCCCAGTTTTGCTCTTCGCGGTCCACCACCGAAAGGAGCGAAGCCAGGTACTATTCGGCCAGAATTGCTGCGAGAGGCAGAGGGCCCCCTTACGCCTGCTGCAGCGTCGTCAAAATATTTATAAAACCTCCGTAGCCGGAGTCAATTGCCTCGTGTGCGCAGGCTGCTGTTGCTTCCCTTCTGTCCAGAATCTGTGTTTTCCGGTTGCATCCCATTGTCTACCTAAGGTGTCTCTTTGTCCGACCTGCTGCTGTCCTTGTAAGTACCCGATCCGAATCCACCACTGGACTGCCTTACCAACTCGCGCATTCTTACTGGCACGCCGCGACGGGTGACGCCAATCTGCCCCAGACGGCACCCCAGCCCAGACCCAAACTGGCCCCAAACCCGCTAGCACCACGGCGGGCGGCCCAGTCGAGTCCCATGAAAATCCCCAATGCTAATCCCCCTGTTCCCTCCCAGGCGCTTCGACCTCGGCTCACGACTCGCCGTGTCAGCACCGCACCGCACCGCACCACCGCACCAGCACCACGCCCAAGGCCGCAGCAACACACCCTTTGTTTGCAAGGTACTCGGTACGCATACCCCGTACCTTTCTGGCCCTGCTGTGAGGTACCTCCATCGTCCCTCGGCGTAGCTTAGACACGAAGGCGACTGGGACGCTCCTCTCACACGCTCTCGTCCATCTCCCCGTTTTCTTCTTAAACCTCGACCTCCATAAACTCTCCTCCATTCCCCCCACAAACTTCATCTACTCCATCTTCTTTGTTGATTCTCCATCCTTTCTCTTGGAGCGCATCTGTACACATCAATCAACATGGCACCCAGAGTTATCGTCGTCGGCGGTGGTCGTAAGTGGCATCTCTCTCTCCAAACTCGCTTCTGAGGCGTGCCGTCACATGCTAACGTGTGTTTTCAGTTTCCGGCTTGAGTGCCGCGCACACCATCTACCTCGCTGGTGGCAACGTCGTTGTTCTCGACAAGCAGGGTAAGCCTCAAGAACTGCGCATCGCGAACAGTCGCAATACTGACTCCGTCGCAATCAGGCTTCTTCGGAGGCAACTCCACAAAGGCCACCTCCGGCATCAACGGTGCCTTGACCCGCACACAGGTTGACACCAAGATTGCCGACAGCGTCAAGCAATTCTACGATGATACGTTGAAGTCTGCCCGTGACAAGGCCCGACCCGACCTCATCAAGGTCCTTACATACAAGTCCGCTGCTGCCGTTGAGTGGCTTCAGGATGTCTTCAACCTGGACCTCACTCTCGTCTCGCGGTTAGGGTAAGTTTCCATGCTGCGGGCCCCTCGCCGCTACTGCGACTAACTTTCCACCAGTGGTCACTCCCAGCCCCGTACGCACCGTGGTCACGATGCCAAGTTCCCCGGCATGGCCATCACCTACGCTCTCATGCAAAGACTCGAGGAACTCGCCGAGACCGAGCCCCACCGAGTCGAGATCATCAAGAAAGCCCGCGTCACCGGCCTGAACAAGGAAGGAAACACCATCACTGGTGTGAACTACGAGTTCGGCGGAGAGGAGCAGAGGCTTGACGGCCCCGTCGTGCTTGCCACTGGTGGTTACGCCGCTGACTTCGGCGACACCTCTCTGCTGAAGCAGCACCGTCCCGATACCTTTGGCCTCGCCACCACCAACGGCTCCCACGCCACTGGTGATGGTCAGAAGATGGTCATGGCCATCGGTGGTAACGGTATTGACATGGACAAGGTCCAGGTCCACCCTACCGGTCTGGTCGACCCCAAGGACCCCGGCTCCAAGTGGAAGTTCTTGGCTGCTGAGGCTCTTCGTGGTGAAGGTGGTCTCCTGCTCAACGCTGACGGTGACCGTTTCTGCGACGAGCTTGGCCACCGTGACTACGTCTCCGGTATGATGTGGAAGGAGAAGGACAAGAACAAGTTCCCTATCAGACTTGTCCTCAACTCCAAGGCCTCAAATGTGCTTGACTTCCACACTCGCCACTACTCTGGCCGTGGTCTGATGAAGAAGATGAGCGGCCAGGACTTGGCCAAGGAGATTGGCTGCTCGCCTGACCACCTCCAGAAGTCTTTCCAGACCTACAATGCCATCGCTGATGGCAAGCAGAAGGACCCTTGGGGCAAGAAGTTCTTCCACAACCTGCCTTTCGACATCAACGACACCTTCCACGTCGCCGTTATGGAGCCCGTCCTCCACTTCACCATGGGAGGTATCGAGATCAACGACAAGGCCCAGGTCCTCAACTCTGAGCAGAAGCCCTTCGACGGCCTCTACGCTTGCGGTGAGCTGGCTGGTGGTGTCCACGGTGCTAACCGTCTTGGTGGTTCCTCTCTCCTTGGCTGTGTCGTCTACGGCCGTGTTGCCGGTGACACTGCCAGCAACTACCTCTTCCAGCAGGCCCTCAGCGGCGCTGGTGGTGCTGCCGCCCGTATGGGACAGATCTCGCTGCACCTCGACCCTGCCCAGCCTGGCCGTCTGACGATCGACTGGAACAACGCCGGTGGTGCTGGTGGCCAGGGCATTCCTGCCCAACAGACCACTTCGGCAGCAGGCCCCACACCCGTCCAGAACGGACAGAAGGCCGACAAGCCCAACGACCCCAAGAAGTTCACCATTCCCGAGAAGGAGTTCTCCATGGAGGAGGTTGCAAAGCACAACACAAAGGAGGACTTGTGGGTCGTCGTCAAGGGCGTCGTGATGGATCTATCCAACTGGCTGGAGGAGCACCCGGGTGGTCCCCAGGCTATCATGAACTTCATGGGCCGTGACGCGACTGAGGAGTTTGAGATGCTGCACGACGACGAGGTCATTCCCAAGTACGCACCACAGCAGGTGATTGGTCGCGTTAAGGGCCAGGAGCCAAGCTTGGAGCTGTAAGTACTAGGTTGAAGGACGTTTTGACGATGGCATTGGCTTGGGTAAAATAGTGATAACCGGAGTACTGGTTGCGCATTGGCGCACTTTTGATTTGGGCATTTTCTTCATGATTAGTTACTATCGGGATTGTATTCATAGATACATTTTGTAGTCTCTTGGATCCAATGGAACTCCATACTTCTCTGTTCACATCATTGTCGCCCATCTCACCGTCACGTCATAACCATGGCTCTACCGGCGCCAAGCCAGTTGGCTTTCCACGTGCATGCCGATGCCGACATCCGGGTCTCCCGCCTTTCATTCGGCCGACTCGTTCCCCCCTGACTAAGATCACGGCACATCTCCCCCCGAATCGCGCCACGATTTACCCGAAAGCCGAGTCGCGATACACGGAGAATTGGGAATACTCACGGAATCTTCGCCCGTGCAGATATATGTTAGCTTGAGGATCTCGAGAGCCAGGCATGCGGCGTTGTGCTTCATCCTTGATATTAGACAAGGTTAAGTCTCCGAACTCCCAATGACCGCCGCCCAAAGGAGGAGGAGGAGGTCTACACGTGCCGCTTCGTCAACGTCGCTTTCACGGGCGAGGCAGCGCGAAGTACGTGCTGTGCGCTTGAGGACTTGGTCGTCGGCGGGCACAGGGGTTGGCGATGACACGATGCTGATGACCTCTCTGTACTGTGGATGAACCCTTGATCATTAAGACATACGTTGGTGGCCTGGTTATGAAGAGGTCCGTTTTCCCGGCGACTTGGTCCGGTTTTATGCAAACATTTGAGTGCCCTACATGAAATCGGCGACCGAGAGCCACTTGTTGTTGCAATAGGAGAGACCGCCTAATCTCCTTGTGTCTGCCTGTATTTACTCATGTGGACCAGTAGAAGCAATAATAATAGCGGCGGCGACGACGACGACGACGACGGTAAGGTAGAAGAAGATGGCATAGTCAAAGTAGTTACTCTAGCCCGGGAAAGACAGGCGGTCTATCGTAGAAAGTCTTTAGTTCAGTGTGAAGTTGTGAAGAGTCAGGTCGATGAATTGGGTGACATGGACATTTGTTCTAACTAAAACTGTACACGCAAGCCGAGTTGCAGGTGCTGTCTCTGAACACTGATCGTGAATTAGGGCCTATATACATACTGTCACACGTATGCTACTCGGACGAATAATATTGCATGGTGTACATCAAAGTTGAATTTGTTATTTCGATGACGGACTTCACTCGCGCTTTTCCTTGGGCACGCAAAACTAGCTTCATTGATGTAGAAGACAAAAATGAATTGCGACTGCATCGAAGTGATTCCCCCACGTCATTCAACAACGCTCCGTTCCCCTCCGGACTCTCAGGTTCTAGCCGCCAATGCGGAGAAGTCGAAATAGAAAAGTTGAAAAAACTGCCATTGAAAATTGTGCGTACCGGCTTGCTGTTCTAGTGGTATCATCTTCTGTGTGTAACAACCCGCAACGAAAAAAAGAAGAAACAGCAGACAAGGTATTAGCGACTAATTACTGAGAAGCCTAGATCCGGCCAGGGATCCGGTGAAGCCGGAGACATCCGTTTTCATCTCGAAGAATTAGAGACCGGAAGATATGGTGCTTTTCTCGTGATGGGGGTGACGATGCTGGAGTCATTCAAAGAATCGCAGTAAACTGAAAATCAAATCGTTCGGCCTCATATCGGCCCTTCAATCTATCGGCGGATGGGAGGAGGCGTGCGAGCACCCGGGGCGGTGGAGTTCTCCATGTTGCCCGTAAGCTCCGCAACCCGTGCCTTGATGCGTGCGACGCGAGACTCGATTGCTGCAAGAGTGTCAGTTGGCTGGTGATTGGATACCTTGTACCATGATTGCACTTACTCTCTTCTCCGCTGGTGTCGTCGTCACCATCAGTGGTCTTGCTGTATCCACCCCGGCTCTGCTCTTCGCTCTGGCGCTGGGCCGCACGCTCTGCAGCGTTCTTGCGGATCTGCGCCCACCGATCCTGCGCCTGGGGGCTTCGAGAGCCATCAGTCGGGGAGACGGGGGAGACGGGGGACATCTTCGCGGGCGGTTCGGGCGTCTTGTGTCTCGCGATGGGGGGAGGAGCCGCATCATCATCATCGGAGTCGTCGGGCACGAACGCGGGCTGCTCCTGGAGGGGGCCCTGATCGAAACGGGAGAATTCGGTGTGAGCCTCGTTGGCGTCCTCGGTATCGATGCGAGAGAGCGATTCATCAACCGACGGCTCATACTGCGGCTCGTGAGCTTGGGTCTCAACAGGGGCTGGCTGAGGCGCCTCCATCGGCGTGGCGTAAGCCTCGATAGGTGTTGGTGTGGGAAGGTTGGACTCAGTGGCAGTGGGCTGGGGAACGGGAGACGGAGCGTGTCTTGGCGGTTCGGGAGTTGCTGTTTCGCGCTGAAGCATACCGTTCACATCCGCGGCGGCGTTCTCAGGGAGCTTGGAGTTCCGGTTCTTGTTACGACCAAACAGCTTTCGCAGGCCGCCACCGCCAGTCTTTTCCTTGTGAAGCTTCTTCTGCTTCTTGTCCTTGGGGCTGGTGTCCGGTTCCGGCGTGAACATGTTTTCGCGGCCCTGGTCGAAAGAGTCCTTCGGCGGGGGCATCGGCGAGCCTCGGCCGCCCGAGTCGAATCGTTCAGCGGGCTGGAGACCACTCGGTGTCTCAGTATCCCTCTCGATGGGCGCGGGCGGTTCGTCGTTGTGTTGGGACGGCAGCGGCGAGGGTGTTCGGGGGATGCCTGGCGAGTTCATGGTCAATGGCGAAGGCTGGGGCTGTAAAGAAGGTGACTTTTCCGGAACTTCAGGGCGAAGCTCGTCACCGTTGGCGTGGCCGTTCGTGTACTCGTTGTGGCCGTGGCTTCCATTTCTCTGCATCGTGGAAACTCCGATACCGCGACCAGCAGTGTTGTTTGCGAGATAGGCCTCCCGAATCGCCTCCTTGTCGTATTTGTTCGCCCACTTCATTGCCGGAGAAGCTTGCTTCATGATATCGGGCTGGAGAGTCATCACGCTAGTAGTCTTCTCCATGGCCGATGCATCATTGCGTCCTCGGCGTGCTGCCAGTACTTGCTGCTGCTTCAGTTGTTGCTCCTGTTGCTGACGCGCCTGGAGCTGTGCGGCAGCTGCCTGGATGCGAGCTTGTTGATCTGGACCAATGCTTGACTTGCTGACATTTGGGTCCTCCTTCTTGCTTCCCTTCTCCAAGGCGTGCTTTCCAGTCGACTTGCGGCGGTTGACGCCCTTGTTACGTCTGGTCCAGCTGAAAAAGCCCTTCTTTTCGGCAATGTAGGCGCCTTCTTGAGGTTCAGGGGCAGCTCCAGCTACCATCTCTTCCATGACGAGCCATCTTCCCGACCGAATGGCCGTCTCGATAACGGCACAGCGGCCGAAGGCTGACTTTCTTTCCGGCGTCTCCTCAGGGGCAAGACTGCTCATCCAGACCCACCAGAACGCTTCATCCAGGTCGAAACGTGCTATACTTGCCAATTCACCGGGCTCCAGGCGATCCGATTCGAGTCTAGGGTTGTGGGATTGAGAACTTCGTTGGCGGACAGCTGTCTCAATTGGCGGCAGCACCTTATCGGGCGGCAAAAGCATGTTCGGGTTGTTCGGGTTGTCATCAACGAAGCCCGATGACAGGAAGTCTGCCCAAGACGGTGTGGTTGGTCGGCCTAGACCAACATTTCCAGCAGCCGGTGTAGTCCTCAAGCCCTGCGGCTTGCGAGCGGCGGCGGCCGCTTCCTCGTCATCGTCCTCGTCCTCAAGAGCACTGGTAAAGCCAATGTCTTCGAAACGTGACCAGGAGGCATCGCGCAAGCTGGTGGAGTGCTTGGAGCTGGACACTTGGGACTGGTTGGCCGAAGAAATCGCCTTCAAGACACGGCGGCACTCTTCGGTAAGGGCCTTGACAGGATCCTCGTACTCGGAAAACTCTCGCAGAGCTCGATCTTCGTCACGATACTGGAAATGGTTTGCCCTCCTCAAAAGGGCGAAAGGCGTAGGGGAAACTGCGTCGACAATCATGACCACCTTGTAGGTGGAGGACTGCATCAGCGAGGGCTTCTGAGGAGGGTACTCGGTTTCCTGCAAGAGCTTCTGTAGTGACATGGGCAGCATGGAGATGCTGCCTTGGGAGGGCTTCTGGGGAGCTAGCGACCTGAGGTACGCGAAGAACAGATGGCTTGTAGCATCGGCGGCGCTGCAGCATGTTAGCGCTCACGATTCGCAGTTGCAAATTTTATACTCACCTCGCCCACGACTTATAGCCACCCTCAAAGCCGCTGCCCGTATCTTTGTGCTCAAACGCCCACCATGCACCCATACGAGAGAGCTTTCGGCCACCCAAACCGTTCATCTTACCATGAGCTGCAATCGCGGAAAGAAGGTCGAAGAAGTCGAAAATGATGCATGATCGGGCGCCGTTGTCGACACTGAGTGGAATAAATGTCTTAAACGAGTCTCTCGCCATGTTCGAATCTGGAAGGTGCATGAGCCACTGTCGAATGGCACGAGGTGGCTGATCCTTGTGTGCGACTTACCTTGCTCGCCAACTTTGAACAATTCATACGCATCCCAGCCAACGACACCACCCGGCAATCTGCTCCAACACCATTTTACAACGCCGGCGATGACCTCGATGGTGTTAGCACGACCCAGGGAGCCTCATTCTCAAGACACATACCATGGGTTCGGTCATGCGAAGCTCTTGCGACAAGAACTCGCCGCGAAGCGGTTGACTGCCATCGAAGAAATGGCGGATGAAGGTACGGACAGCACTAGGGTCCGAGGTGGGACGGAATGGAAGGAGCAGGAAAGGGTGATCCAGAGCTAGAGACCGAAGAAAGCATGTCAGTTTTGCAGTCGCGATAGGTCGCATTGGGCACAAAGATTGATGCGTGCACATGCGAGATATGCAAGAAGGTCGTACCTCGAGCCTTGAGCTCCTCAGTGCAGCGTCTGATCAGGTCCTGAATCTCCTCGGGTTCGACCGTCTTTCGTGTATAAGCGTCGTCCCATCGTGGCTTCGCGGGGAGATGGTCGGCAGCATCGAAGTTCGCGCCCTTCTTCTTCTTGGTTGCACCGTCTTTGCCCTTGAGGCGGGAAAACAGGCTAGGCATTTTGGCGGTGAGGAATCGCCTTCAAGAAGACGACTGTTTGTTGAAGCGGGGGGAGGCGCGCGGCATTCGAAGAGCGGACGGAGAGGTCGACGAAGTCGTCGTGGCTGCTGCGTCGACGAGGGGTCGGAGACCGTTAAAGGGATCTGAGACACGGGGAGCCAAGATGATCAAGGTTGCGGATTCGCCTCGCCTCGGGTAGTGGGAATTGGTGGGGGAGTCGCGAAAGATGCGCGATAGGGGGGGGGAGGAGGAGTAGGTATCGTCGACGGAGTACGGTGTTGCGCGTTTGTCGAAAGTCAATAACACAGCGTTGGAGCAGTTCCCCACGCAGGCACTCCGCTAGGAGATTGCGGCGAAAGGGAATACAGAAAGAGATTCGAGGGTATATGGGGAAAGAACCGAGATTCTAAGAAACGAAAGTAATTCTCCAGCAAGGGAAGGCGAAAGGAGGAGAAAGGAAAAAGGTGTGGTTGTGGTGTTGACTGCCGGGCTGCTTGGGCAAGAACCGAAAGAAAGAGGCAGCTTCACTCTCTTTCTCTCTCTCTCTTTCTTGGGTTCAGGGGCGGGCGAACAAGCGGCGGGCTATTAATTGGAGAAAGCGGGAAATGGTAATATTTGGGGGGGTCCCCTGGAGGCTTGGCTCCCGCGCTCTTCCTGCTGGTGCTTGTCTCTTTGGTCTCTCTCTTTTTTTTTTTTTTTTTTTTCCCCTCTCTTTGCTTTTGCTTGCTGTTATTTTTTTCCTTCTGTTTTTGATCTGGCTCCCCTGTCTATGTCGCTGTGGACTGAAGTATCTTTTGTGTGACGGTCACAGCAGACGGGTACCTGAGGGCGACCCTGAGGTGGCAACCGAATAGGGGATAGCGGCAATGCAGCGGTTTAGGGGAGGCTTCCAGTCCATGGGTCGCGGGTGTGGGTCGTGGGACTCTGTGCTCCGTGCAGAGGTGCAGCAGTGCTGCGTGCAAGTGGTGACTGCAGCGGTGGTGTGCAGCAAAAGGCGGCGGCAGCAGCAACAACAACAGCAGCAGCAGCAGCAGCCTCCACTGGGATCTTTTTTTTTTTTTTTTTTTTTTTNCCCCTGGGTTTTTTTTTTTTTTTTTTTTTTTTTGAGGGGCTTTTGGCGGCGTATGGTAGGCTCGCAAGTTCTCTGGGCCGTTGTTTGACCTCTCGACCGAGGGCAGGTTCTCGGGTGATGCTAGTGGCACCTAAGGATCAGGCACAACACACAATGGTGGGAGGAGGAGGGGCAGGCAGGCCCTGAAATGAAATTAGATCGCTGGATAGAGGACCCTGGCTGAGTGCCACAGCCTACAGGGCCACAAGACCGCCCGCCGCTGATAGAACGAGGCTTGCAAGTTAAGGTGCGGGTGATCTCTCGAGACCTCGACCTTGACCTTGGGCAGGTAACCAAGTCAGGCACCGTACCGCTCTGTACCGCACCGCACCGCACCGCACCACTCCGTACTTTGTACCGCACGCTCGCTGCAATCTCGACCAGTCGATGGAGTCCGATGTGCAGCTGGGCGGAGAAGCAGGTAAGGAGGGTACTCGTGAGTAGTGGGGGAGCTAAAGAATTTGGGGCTGAAAGGTGCAGACTAAGATCTCAGGCGACGATGTTAGTATGGGCGTAGAAGACGGTGGGAGCGTCGCGGCGCCCAGACGACTCACAAGCGGCGGACGGGTGGTGTTGATGGCAATGACGACTCGGCAGAGAATCCAGGATCCAGAATCCAGAACAGGGCCGGCCGCGCAAGTCTCAACATGAGTTACTTCCATGCATCCGGGATAAGAAGGTGTGTGTAATGCAGATGCAATGCCAATGCCCCGGCAAGGAAAACCTCAGACGAAAGAGACGATGGAGCAGTTCCGGCGTCAGTGCCAGCCTCGGCGGTCACACTGGACGAGCAGAGAGGGAGTCAGTAGCTGCTTATCAACCACTCAAAGAGACGACGGGAATGCAGACTCCTTCATCTCGCGTGGGCATGCTGTCATCGACAAGGTTAAAGAAGGTTAACATCCATCACCACTTGGGCACCATGCGATGCGTTGAGGGCACATCGGGTATCTGGATCTGTATCTGTACTTTGGCCATCCATCTCGTTGAGTTGGACTTGAACTTGTTCAGCTCCTCGGCTCCCAGAGATGAGGTACATAGCATTCCTCCGACTTTACTATGTATACACGAGACGAGACGAGGTGAGGTGAAGTCCATTTGCTATTGATCATGGATGGCTTGAGACAAGCTGTCTCTGATGCGCGGTGCTTGGTATGGGCAAGCGTGGACATCCCATCTGTCGAGTGCACCTTATTTGAGCCCCTGTACCCGCTAGTTCCGGTCGGCGCTGGGTGTTGGGCTGAACTTGAATCTGAACGAGTCTTTCGCGTCTCTTGTTCAAGTCTTCCAGGCTGCTTTGCTCCGGCCGTTGCATCTGGAAGGGAGCAGAGGGATGCAAATCGGGAGCAGCAAGAATTGCGATTAATGAGATGGAAGGCGGTGCGGTCCAGTCCAGGCTCAGGACTCAGGTTGTCTTCATTCATTTCATCATCCACCATCAAATGTTCAGCCATTGAGAGCAGGGCACCCTGTTGGTCCGGCCTGCCCCCCTTCCTTCCCCGTAAGGCACCACGGTACCACACCCAGCACCACAATGGTGCACCACACCACCACCGCCGTCTCCTCCTCCTTCTCAAGTGGTGCATTGTGGTCCTGTCGCTGCCGCTCATCATCTCTGGGCCCTTACCTCATTCTGACCCACCCAGCGGCCCTGCCGCCAGGAGAAGCATTGTTAGCTATCCAATTGGCAGTGGGGGTGGACCCTGTCTCGTTTCGGACCTTCGTTGACTCGTCCCTCGCTTCCCACCAAGATCCAGCAGCGTTGCGATCCCGAGATGCAAAGCAACAAAACCGCCGTCTTCCTCACCATCCGAGTACACATCACCTTGCAGCTGTGCATGATACCTTGGGCTTGGAGGGTGTACTAAGTACACACGATCATGGTTTTGTCTCGTCGCCTGCAGCTCAGCCCAAGGAAAAGCGCGATTCCTCACGTCGCCCCTCGACGTTTTCGCTTTCGGTGCTCGGTCCAACACTAACACGACCTCAAGGTCCAGTCCATCGTTCCATTGACCGCTTCATCTTCCACGGCCGCTGTACATAATACTCGCCTCCGGTCTATTCCCCGCGGCCTGTGTTCATATCAGGAACATCCGACATACCCAGGTACGGACTTATCACGGCGTCAAATTCTACCGCATTTTTGTAGCA
Organism: Colletotrichum gloeosporioides; assembly: GCF_011800055.1. Taxonomy (NCBI): domain Eukaryota; kingdom Fungi; phylum Ascomycota; class Sordariomycetes; order Glomerellales; family Glomerellaceae; genus Colletotrichum; species Colletotrichum gloeosporioides. The sequence continues at coordinate 118,544 of NW_025544735.1, read as the reverse complement.
CCCTCATTGAGCTCATGTCTCGCAGCATCCTCAGCTGGGAAAGCAACAAGGCATAGCATGATGACCACTAACACGACGAGACGCGTCTCGAATGTGAACCTGCCGCCTGGTTACTTTGACTTCCGGCGCCCGCCCGTCTGCCCCACTCCCCGGCAAGCCACAGGACGCGGCAACATGCTCATGTCAACGACCTTGGAGGAATTCAATTGTCCCAGAAAGAAATAGCAAGACTCGAAGCGACATCCGAGAAAGAAACCATGAGTCTGGGGCACCGCTGTGCCGCCTCAATGGCCCGGAAGTGATGTGGGAAAACCCCCAATTCAGCACCGCCAACGGTCCGGGCAGGACGCCACTTCGGCCGCCCTGAGGAGCCTTCTTACTCAGAACAATCTGCCTCTGACACCCAATCTAAAGCGACTCGCCAGCTCCCAGCACACCGGGATTTGCCAACAATAGGACGACAATTCTCCTGTGTGAGGGGAGTCGCTTCGCCGTGCATGAGTTGGCCGCTGCCAGCACATCCTCGTCGCTACTCCCATCCACCATTCACAGGCGGCTTTCTTCACATCCACAGAGCCGAGCCCCCCGATGGAACAAGTCATTGGCTGTGTTCTGTGCGCTTGATCGGCGTGTGCTGGCACCCACCACAAAGTGCTGTCAGGCTTGACGGGCAGCAGCTCTCTGGTTACTTGCATTTCGCCTCATCGTGCGCATCACTGGCCCTCCAGGCCCCAGCAGATGTCGCGCCGATAAAATCTCGCTACCGCTCTTTTCTCTGTCCGGGGACTTCTCCTCGGCGGATGTACAACCGCGTGCCGCTGAGGGTGACAGATCACCATGATGCCACTGACAGGATACGACACGGAAGCGAGCTGGCAGATGCCACGGAATGGCACTCCAAGGTGCCATGGGCTCCCTCAAACCATTCATCGGCGAATGCGACGGCGCTCGAGCCTCCCGTTATTGTTCTGTGCCTCCTCTCGCACATTCAAATCGGTCGTGCCAGGGCCGCATGAACGCACCTCCAAGGGGGGCTTGGGGGCTCAAGGACCTGCTTGCCTCTGCGCGTCTGATCCCGGCGTCTTGACTGGCCAGATCAGATGCGAAACTTCTTCCTGGTTTGTCTGGATTACCCAAAAAAAAAAAAAAAAAAAAAAAAAAAAAAAAAAAAAAAAAAAAAAAAANACAAAAAAAAAAAAAAAAAAAAAAAAAAAAAAAAAAAAAAAAAAAGACTGCACTACCGATCGATCAACGTCAGAAATGTCTGTCCATACTCCACCGAATGACCAACTCAATTATCGGACGATGTCTTCTATGGGTCTTGGCTCTAATTGGGGAGACGAGCTGCCGGTGTCTTACACAGAAACGTCGCCAATACTCCAGCTTTCCCTCCAAGGCTGCGGCGAACATGAACCCTTCGACCGCTACGCCAGCGGCTGCCACTGCACCACCCGAATTTCAGCATGCCAATTACCGCTGCATGTCTCTTTTTTGACTTACCGGCATAAAGTCCCGGTGGCATGGCGCTGCGACCAACCCAATGGCTTCCCCGAACGTGACAAGACCCTTAAATTCCCTGTTTAAATGACATAAGCAAGTTGTCCGTCATTTAGACTCGTCAGGGTCGTGGGATGGCATGTGACCCGCGGAACGCGCTTCAACTTCTGCAACGCACAATATAAGGTAATTGGAATATCAGCCCCGACTGGCTTGCAAGAACAATTTCGACGGAATGTAGGGCGAAAAGGTACGCTTGCTGAGGGGAGCAAGGAAAATCGCACATTGACCAATCGCTCGATAAACGATTAAGATGAATACGCGAGACACTTTCACCTGCCTGAGCACCAGCATTGCGTAATCCGTTGCACTAGGTTTCCGTCCTTGCGTCCGGCCCGGGCGGCACCGGAATCGGGACCGCGATGTGGATCCCGGGATCCCGGACCCGCGTCCGGTTTTGTCGACTCCGAAGCTCGCCATGAGAGAGTGTTCAAACGGACAAGAAAGATCTCACACTGCAAGTGAGAGACAGACTGTTCTTCGAAATACCTAGCAGTCGTCACTACAAAGCCTGCTCCATGCGAGCCAGTGATACACGAGCCCAAGTGAACGTCGCGACGGATATGCCCAGTTCCGAGCACTGCCTCATGAGTGTAAGAGGCTAGCATAGTACGGATGCTGTAGCACTGCCCTTGGATATCTCGGGTAGCGAGCGTCATAAAAGCTGTGCCAGGACAGCAGCGACACCAATGAAGAACATGGCTCTTGGGACTGGGCCTAGATATGGTTTCTGGCGTCTGCACATAGAAGCGCTCAGTGTGGTGGATCAGTCGTCGGCGCGGACCCAGTACCACGACAATAGAACGTCTCCAAGATCCGCTAAGGAGGCATGCTTATTGGTAACCATACATATGCATACAAGGTCTATAATCAATGAATTTTGCAAATCACGGTACTCTTTCAATTTTCTCCTGAGCCATCCGAACACCACCATCTCGTACCTTAGCCAATCCCCGACATGCGTCTATACGTGATTCTTCATATGCCAACAGCAGGCTTTATCATCTAGTAAAACAAGTCATGATCCGGGCCATTCCTAGAAGATGGCCCGGACGTAGCAAGCGTGTCGTCGGGGACAACCATATGCAGTTCGCCCCAACAACCGTCTTCTTCACCATAGTATTACTCCTTCTTGGGCGAGACCTTCGTCTCGGCCTCTTCCTCCGCCGCAGCCGCCATAGCCGCCATGGCGTCCTCGTCGACTTCGTCATCGTCGTCCTCCTCCTTCTTCTCCACCGGGGCCGGGGCCGGGGCCTCAACCTTCTTGGCCCCGCTCAGGTCCCAGTCAATCTCAGCGCCAGCGCCGTACCGCTCGACAAGCCAGTCGTTGGCCTTGCGGAAGTGTCCGCAGTCGAAGAAGCCCCTCGACGCACTCAGCGGGCTGGGGTGCACGCTCTTGAGGATGAGATGCTTCTTGGCGTCAATCTTGACGACGCGCTTGCCGGCGGGCGTGCCCCACGCCATGTAGACGACGCCGCGAGAGCGTTTCTGCGCGACGAGGTCAATGACCTTTTGCGTGAAGCGCTCCCAGCCGCGGTTCGAGTGCGAGTTGGCCTCGTGCGCGCGGACCGTCAGGCAGGTGTTGAGCATGAGCACGCCGCGGTCCGCCCACGGGGTCAGCAGGCCGCCGTTCTTGGGAGGCGGGCTGAAGCTCGGGTAGTCCTTCCTGAGGGCGATGTACATGTTCTTGAGCGAAGGGGGGGCCGGGGTCGGGGGGCGGACGGAGAAGGCCAGGCCGTGGGCTTGGTTGTGGTTGTGGTAGGGGTCTTGGCCGACGATGACGACTTTGACGTTGTTGAAGGGGGTATGGCGGGACCTGAAGCTGTGTTAGCATACACGTATTGAGTGCGCTGGGGTAGTGGGATTGGGAAACGGACCAAGAGTACACATCCTCCTTTGGAGGAAACCACTTCCTTCCTGCACTAGTTTCCCTGTTCAAGAACCTCTTGAGGTCGAGGAACTCCTTGCTCGTGACCTCATCCTTGAGGTGTGCCAGCCAGCTCTCGTGCAAGGTGTCGATCTCGAGCTGGAGCAGCTCCTTCTGCTCGGCCGTCAGTCCGGCGACCCACTTCTCCTTGTCGAACTTGGGAGCCGGCGCATCGGTGACGGCGGTTGCAGCCACAGCGCCGTTGCCGCTCCCTGCGGCGGCGGAGCCCTTAGCAACCGGTTTCGGGGCGCCGAAGAAGGACATGATACTGCCGTCCTGCTTGGGTTTCTTGCTGTCCGCGGACGACAGCGTGCCGGCCTTGCGCTTGAGGGTCGACATGTTGGTCTTTGTGGGGAAGGAGGACGGCTTTTTGGAGAAGGTGGTGATGTGGAGTGCCCCTTGATCTGGGCGAGGGCGGACCAGAATTGGCAGCTGGAAGGGCAGGCAGAGGCGTAGGCGGATAATCGTGGTGAGATGTGTGGGTGGTCGTGAAGGCGTCAACTGGTCGTCAATGGGTTCGTAAATCAAAGTTGGAGCATGGATGGAAGATCACAAGAGAAGAAATGGATAATGGCGAGGTCGATTGGAAGGGGAAGAACGGCTAGAGAAGAAGAGGTGAGGTTGGCGTGCCGGACGTCGTAGTAGAATTCTTTGCCTGGCCAAAGCTGAAAGTGCCGGTCTGCGGACCGTCCAGTGTCGCGTGGGGCGACGCGCTACCGGTAAGAGCAAAGAAGAAAAAAAAGGAAGTCATTTACGCGAAAACCCCCGGTGGCCCGCTCTTTCAGGCGCGTCCTGCCACGAGTTTTAGTGGTTGTTACGGGCGCGGGGGAGCTGCGTGGGAGCTGCAGCCCTGCAGCGCCCCCAGCTTAGGTTGGCTCGGCGGCACCCGCATGTTTCCCCCTGAGATGGGCGTCGTTTGGGACGAAGTGGTGACTTCATAGGCGTCCGACACGGACTCGGGAGGTTGTCATTGGACGGTGCATCCTGTCATCTTGGTGTTCGTCAAGCGAATTCTCGTCCAACTTGGCATCAAAAGCTTAAACACATCAAAAGACAAAAAAGCCGTGTTGTGGGGGAGGTATCATTACATCTTTCGCTACATAGTACAAGTTTTTGGTTTTCCCATGTCTAATAAACCCAAACCACGACATCTGTGTGTCGTTTGGCGTGCAACTCCAGGCCCGGATTCTTTTCCTTCCGGTTCATTAATAGCAGCCCGCCGTTTTAACGCCCAACAATGCATTGAAAGGGAAAGAGTGGTGATGCTGTGTCTTCAATCCGTGTCCCGCCTCGACTTCTCATTAACGCTCCTGAACACTCGCTTGCCGACTTCGTAGCTGCTGATCATGATGGCGCAGGCTGGGGCAACCTTCAGAGTGCGGGGAATCCACCCCTTCCAGAGGCCCTGGATACCTTCGGTCGAAAATATGTGCCAGAGCAGGCGAATCATTGTGCCTTGCTCAGCTGCGGCCATCTTGGCGGCGTTGGGAGAGTCGCGGTAGACTTGAGTCCTCGTCTTGCCCACGTCGAAGGGCATTGTCACTATCGATGCGAACCCGCCAGAGACAGCACCGGCAATAAAGCTGTCCGTCAGAGTTTCCGTATGGTTCTCCTGGCTTTGCGATCTGCGGCGCGACTGTGTCCGAGAACCCCTGACGTCCAGTGTTCGGCCACGGCGGGTCTCGCGCAGGTCCGTCAGCTTTCCCCGGATCGTCTCGTACCCCCACCAGTAGATACCCGAGAAGGGCACATCCCTCCACAACGTCAAGGTCAGGCCCCTCCACAACGCGCTGTAGCCGCTGGCGTTGACCATATCCTTGATGCCTCGGAACGTGTTGGCAAGGTGGCCTGTTGCAGAGTTTCCGGTGCTGGCTTGCATTCTGGTGCGGAAAAGCTCGATCGGACTGACGGCGGCAGCGGCAAGGATGCGGGCTCCGGAGCCGGCGACAAGGGGGGCGGTGTCGTCGTTGAGCCTCTGCGCAATCGGGCTCTTCTTGTTGTATCGCAAGTAGTCGTAGCCGGTGAAGTAGATGATGTTTCCCGGAATCGTCATGAGTAACGTCGGAGACAGACCCCGCCACAGGCTGGTGAACCCCTCGTTGCGCGCAATCTTCCTAAGTCCGTCCATGGTCGAGCTGATTGTCTTTCGTTCCACCTCCTCGACGGCACAATCGGCCGCCACTGCAGTCGCGGCGCCCTCTGCTTTGGGCATGGCTATGCACAGCTCAGAGTTGCCATTCATGAAGAAGACCTCCCTGCAGCAGGCAGTAACTCCGAGTGTCTCTCGATTAAAGGTCTTCAGGGTGTTGGTCGTCATCGCAAGCTTGGAAAAGTCTACCGAAGGCGGGGTGACGGTTTGGGACTGCCATCGAACTCGTACGACATCGAGCGGCGTAACTGTGGTGAGCCGCGTTAGCGGAAGGCGACTGAATCGATATGCAAAAGCTGTACTTACCGAGAAGCGACGTCAACAGACTGCCCGACATGGCCGAGATCATCTTTTGGGACGCGCTGATGTCCTCGTCACCGCCTCCTGGGCCATTGTCCTTGACTGGAATCATGCGCGCCATGGCGAAGGAGTCATCCGGGTCGAATCTGTCGTGGTCCTGGCCGCCGGTAGCTTGGTGTATGGTAGTCATCGCGGACCAAGTTGCATGGTCGGAGAGATCGGAGCTGGAGAAAGAGGAAGTTCCCATCCGGTCGCAAGTGCTGTTTAATGTCGTACAAGACCAAAGGGTTGCGAGTCGTGTCGTAAAAGAAAAGACGGATGAGGGGAAGACAAGCTTTCGTGAGCTTTTTCGCTCGAGCAGGGGGAGATGGGCGAGCAGGACCTTACCCCGTTTGCCAGAGTCCGGCCGTCATCGTCCTTCTTCCCCAAAAATTTTGGGCCGGAGATAATGAGATGGGTGGCGTTGGGGCACGTACCTTGCCTGGCCGAGCCGAGCTCAGGACGTCACTAACCGAAAATGGGGTATGATTGGCTAGACGTCGGGTGGTGCCTCCGATGTTCCACACCTGCACTAAATGTCACCGATAAGCACCAGCCCGGTGGAGCTGACGCCGGATGACTCCAGTTGTCGGCGTGCGTGCTTACAACGCAGAGTCGATGATGAGTGGTCGGCCTCAACTACATCTCATTTCTTAAATAGGTACATCTTCAACCACCTGGGCCAACCAAGCTCTCAACTCCATTGCGCAAGTTTGTCTTTATTTTTCAGTCGACCCTCATGACATTATTATAGAATTTGCATTTGCTCCAGAGCTCAGGTTTTCCTGAGCAACCCACAAGTACCATACCATGGAAGACAACCCGCCAAAGCTCGACTCCGAGCTGGAGTCTTTCCGCCAACAATGGAAGACAGAGCTTCAGTCCAAGAAGTCGGTTCCAGAGCCGCGCGTATCTCATTCAAAGAAAGCCGTGCCCTCATCGTCCACGGCGATTGCGGCCCCTGAAAGTTCCAGAACTACAACAGCGAAGAAGTCCCAGATTGAAGAGGATGAAGAATATGCTCGTGCGTTGACATTCGATGAGCCGGCACCTCCGTCGTCTTCAGGAAGGAGTTTGGACCAGCCGGAGCCACCAAAGGCCAAGGAGCTGGTCTCGGCCTTGGATCACTTTGAAGAGGCGGTGGAGAAGGAGGCGATTGGTAATTTGGGCGATAGCTTGAAGCTCTACCGAAAGGCTTTCCGGGTGAGTAACAGCCTGGTTCTCGTACGCGAGTGACTATATCTAACATCTCTATCAAGATGGACAACCGTGTGGATTTGGCCTACAGGAAAAAGCATTTCCCTGCAGCTGTGGGGAAGCCTGTGCAGACCGCAACGTCAGCCACGCCAGTCGCCACCTCAAGTGCGGCCGATAAGTCAGCAGAGACGCAGCAGCAGACTATGAGTGAGCTCATCGCGAGCTTCTCAGGTCTGTCAGTGGCAGCAGCTCCTCCTCCAGTGGAGGGAGACCCGGCGCCTCCTTGCCCCATCGCCGAACTACCCGAGGAAATTCTAGTCCACATTTTCAAGGACCTGGCTGTTCTTGATGTTGGCGATTACGTGCGTCTGTCTCTCGTTTGCAAGCGATTCGCCTACATTGTCGCCACGGAGCAGTCCATCTGGCGTCGCATCGCAATGGGCACCGAGTTCGGTTTTGCTGGAATGCATTACCACTGGCAGAAGGGCATCTCGTGGGAGCCCTTGGGCACGGCCGAAGAAATTGAAGACACAGACTTTGTCAGCATGGAAGAGCTCAACCAACATCGTGAGGAAGAGAAGGAAGCAACAACTCTTGTCCTCTTACCGGAGCTGTATTCCTCGTCGTGGCTGAAGCTTTGGCGGCATCGACCTCGCATTCGCTTCAACGGGTGCTACATCTCCACGGTTAACTACATCCGCGCTGGTGGAGCCAACGCGAACCAGATCACCTGGAACAGCCCTGTTCATATTGTCACATATTACCGCTACCTACGCTTCTTCCGCGACGGTACGGTTATCAGCCTACTCACCACCGCCGAGCCGGGCGACGTCGTGCACTACATGACTAAAAGCCACCTGGAGCAGCACGTCGGTGGTAACGCAGCTCATCTCCCTTCTATCCTTATGCAGGACGCCCTGAAGGGACGCTGGCGGTTGTCGTCAGCTTTAGACCACCCCGATGCACCTCTGGGTGAGACAGAAGGCGACCTCTTCGTCGAGACGGAAGGAGTCGCGCCCAAGTACATGTACAGGATGGACATGTCAATGCGCAACGCTGGTAAGGGGGCGCGGAACACGAAGCTCGTTTGGAAGGGCTTCTATAGCTATAACAAGCTAACGGATGACTGGGGCGAGTTCGCCCTGAAGAACGATAAGCCCTTCTATTTCAGCAGGGTTAAGAGCTACGGCGTTGGGCAGTGAGTTGACTCGCCATAGATGAATACAATCAGATGCTTGTGCTCTCATCAGCATTGATCTTTTCTTGATACTTCATCAGTATGTTAAGAGCGTAGGCGGCTCTCATGTAAAACCATCGATTAGAAATGCGACTTCAGGGGCCTGAGCTTGACTGACACCAAAGCAACAGCCTCATCCACAACCCTACCAATCCGTGCTCTTTGCGACATCCTCCCAATCCTCACAAACCTTGACCATATCCTCACACTTCTTCTTGATCCTCCCCCACCCATCAGTACCCAACGGAACCCTCAGCGGCACCTTCCGCCCTGCGGCCATCCCCTCACCCCGGACAAGCTCCACCATCCGCTCAACAGCCTTCTCCGGATCCCCGGGCTCCGTCCCGTAAATCTTGGCTCCCTGCTTCACACAGGCCGCGTTGAAACCCGCAAACTCTGGGATCCGCAGCGGGATGTGCGCGAGCTTGACAAACACCCTCGTGCGGAAGTATCCCGGCTCGACCATGAGGACCTTCAAGCCCGGCGCCAGGATCGCGAGCTCTTGCGCGAGTGTCTCGACGGCGGCTAGCTCGGGTTTATCCCCTGGTTAGCGCAATGTTCTCACAGAGAGTTCCAACAGTGTTGATGAGATACGATAAGGGAAAGGTCCGCACCTGATAACGCAAATTTGCTGGCGCAGTACGCCCCAGCAGAGACGTCAACGTGCCATGCGGCCTGCGAGCTGAGAAACACCAGCGTCCCCGTCCCTGTCTCCCTCAGGAACGGGAGAAAAGCACGCGCGATGTTCAGCGGCCCGTGGAAATTCGTGCGGAAGCACTCCTCCATCTGTTCCTGCCTGTTCCCTCTCTCAACCATCAGCCTCATCCACTCAATTGCAACTCCTCCCACGTCCCCAAGGCCACGTATAGGCAAGAACAAGAAAGAAACAAACTCACGTCAGCTCTTCAACCAGCCCCGAAAGGACGTATCCCGCATTGTTCACCACAACATCGACGCCGCCGGGGAACGTCGCCCAGGCCTGCGCAACCGTCTCCCGGATGACGCCCTCAGAAGCCGATACGTCCATGTCCATGACCTTCGCGCCCGTGTCCTTGAGATGCGCGAGCTTGACGTCGGCCTGGCGGCCCGTGGCGATGACGTTCTCTCCCTCGGCGCATAGTTTCCTGACGAGGATCTCGCCGAAGCCGCTCGAGCGGCCTGTGATGAACCAGGTCTTGGGTATTCTCGTTGATTCTGCGCCTGTAGCCATGGTATCACGAACACACACAGAGAGAGAGAGAGAGAGACAAGCCAGAGTTCTCGTCCTTCAGGGATAGGTACGAAAGAATGGGAAAGGCAGATCTTAAAGACCATCTGGTGTAAGGTCGTGCTGGCGACAGCAACGCCACCCCAGTCATGTTTGTCCGCACTTGCATGCCACCAACGATAAATCACACGCAAACAATGTCCACTTCCGTCTTACTTTCCGCCAAAACATGGCCGTCAGTAGACCCGGAAAGGTGAGAATCAGCATTGGTACCGACTCGAGTACTTCCATTTGCCTTTTATAGTTAACGGAGGCAAAAGGGTCCCATGGATCAGAGCCTTAACCTATTAAAGAATGTGTCGTTCTTAGTCTAAGGCGCAGAAAGGCGTGCAGGAATTGCCTGTTCCACACTTTGGATACGCAGTCATGTTTTTGTGTAACACATGGCTTACGAGGTTCTGCAGGCAACATGCATCAACCACATGTGTCAATCAAGAACCCGTATCACGGAAGATCTTTCATCTATAGTGGGCCGAGGATTTTCTGGCCGTTGTTTTCTCGGATTCTCATCGAATCGTACATTACGGCCCAATCATGGGCACAAGAAAAAGGTAGCCAGGCTTTTTAAATGCATCAGAAAATGAACAGTTCGCTCCCTTATTGTAAAACGCCCCAACACCTGGCAGGATGACAGTGTCCAGTGCTTCCCTTCCCAAGTTGTTAGTTCCTTTTCCTAAGCAATACACATGTAGAAATGTAAAAGAAAATGCTGGATACTGATGATTCCTTGCGAACAAAGTGGTCGCAGGGGCAGTAGCGAGTGTGATGGACGCGCATAAATGCAATGGTAAAATGATCAGTGGACGCCCCGGGTATCAATGTCGCACTTTATGCCAAGTCTGGGTAAAGCCACGCAATATGGCAAGTTTAGGAAATGCACCGGACCACAGCGTGCCACAAGCTGACGGAGCGAGCCTCCAGGCCCCATGTTGGCGGGGTGAGGCCAGGCCACATGGCCATCAGGCACCGTCTCAGCGCGGTGTCACTCTCTTGCCGTCCAAGAACTTGGGGCTTCTGGCGTCGTAGTACATATTCGGCGTTTGTTGCTGCCTCCGCTGTTCGTATGCCATCCGCTCTTCCTCGTCGAGAGAGAATGCCTTCTTCAACCAGCCGAATGCACTGCGCTTCTTCTTCAGTCGCTTCTCACCGCTAGCCGTGGCTTGAGAATCGTAAGTCATCGTCGTGACAGTACTCAACATACTTGCGCCACCCAAGCGGGAGGGTGCGTTCCTCTGGTGGGAGGGATAGTACCCAGATTGAGCATAAGGAGACCGAGGTTGCGCACCAGCCGTGAGGGGCCTTTGCTGCAGAGGAGAATGCGGGCTTGCCTGCACCGGGCGGTAAAATTGGTGCTCAGACCGAGGAGAAGGCAGTACTGGCGGTTGTTGCACCTGTGGAGACAGCTCATTGGTGTTATGATAGCGCGGTCGTTGATCGATATCTGAGCCATACGCTGAATCGGGAGCCTGGTATTGCCGGGGCGATTCTCTCTCGGCATGGGAGTGGTGTAGGTCTGTAGCGGGGGGAGGGATTTGAATGGACTCCGGAGGCGTTGTCTTGAGCGAGACTCGTTGTCGGAGCGAAGTCTTCTTTGTTGGTACGGGGGCCTCTCGTTGCGGCTCAGGTTTGGGTGACTCAGTCACCATAGGCGAGGGCAGAGGTTCTGGGGGCTGAGGCGTATATGTCCGGGGCTGCAGGATGTAGAGCGGAGCGTCGTCAATGGCGACTTCGACTTGTTCGGGTTCGAAAGACCCCGACGGACCATCAGGCGTCTCCAAGGTCAGCTTCGGTGTAACTTTGTGTGTGCTATTTACTGAGCTGTGAACCGAATGCGAGCTGGGAGCAGTATGGTTGCTGTGAGTAGTGTGGAAGCTGCCGGTCGTTCGAGAGCTACTGGTCGTGTGGTTGCTTCTGCTAGTGTGCGTACTTCTAGCAGTATGGATACTCCTATTTGTTTGCGATGTCTGAGCGGTGCGCGTGGATTGTCGGTCTGGCGAAGCTGCTGGGGACGGCCTTTGTACAGGGATCTCGAAATAACTTGGATTCGAGCTTGATCTTCCGGTGGACATGGAGCCACTGACGCTGTTGGCGCGGAGCGTTGATCGTCTTGCGCTCCTGAGAGAAGGGGGAGAAGCCGGCGGGGAGTTGAGTGAGGCCTCATCGGTTCGAGGTCCTTGAATCGGCAAAGTGAATGGTGGGATGCTCGCCTGCGTCCTCGTTAGCTCTTAATCTCGTCCCAATCATTCCGTCGTCACTCACCCAAGTTCTCCTGCTGACTTCACCAGCCTTCCTGCTCATCTCCGCCACCATTTTGCCAAGCCTGATAACCAGGGCGTTCAGTTCCTTCCCTTGAGCCTGCAACTCAACAAATGCGTTATACCAGCCCTCCGTGTTGCCCTTCATGGCGGCGTAAATGTCGACGACATCTGGTCGATCTTGGCGCCATGTGCCGGCATTTTGTTGGGCTAGGTAAATGGCAAACTCCTTCGTCGCAGCTAAGCCATGCTGTACATCCTTGTCGTATTGCTCGAGCTGGATGTTGGTGCGGGCGACAATATGCTCAATCTTTTCGTTCCCTTGGACAATTTCCAGCCGAAAATTGCGGTCCTCCAACAGCTTCTCAAACACTTCCAGGTTTTCCATCGGCAAGCGCAGGTAGTCTATCCTCTCCTTCAGGTCTTTGGATGCCTGTTCAAAATCCTCCATTACAACCTCAAGAAACTCGTCCACTTCATCAATGTGTCCCTGGAGAATGCTAACTACTTGAGCAGCACTGTTGGCCATGCCATTGAGCAGTAAGTAGACGCCAAATGATATCTGAGCCATGAGCTTGTGAAGCTCGTGCTGCTGCTGGCCAGGACGGAAACGCCAGAGCATGTCGGGGAGGTCATCTTCGCGCTCCTGGCTTATGAGCTCTTCGCGACGGATCTTTGCGTCAGCAGTCTTCAACTTTGGTTTGGCGGCGGGGTTGCCATCGGCGACTTCGAGGAAGGACTCGTTGAAAGCAGATTGCATAGAGGGGATGGGATGGCGCGGGACCTTGGGGCTGCCGAGTGTCGGAGACTCATTGATGTCGCGGCGTATGCTTCGCTCAGGAATCTGTGGGATCGTTGCGGTTGTGGGTGTCCTCTGATCATCCTCGTCGTCGCTCTCGTCAATTGGCGAAGGCGGGTCGTCAGTTGGAGGCAAAAGGACAATGGGCAGGTCCAGAGACAGGTCGAGTGACTTGCTGGCCCCGAAGGACATGCGCGGGAGACCGGTCGAGGTAGCCATGGTGTACAAGGTGTGTCTCGGTACCTACTGACAGACTGCAGAGACCATCTGGTGTGTGACGACCGCCGCAGCCGTTTGACAGGACGCACCGAGTACGAATGGGAGTCGTGCAAGGCGCGGCAGGGCGAATGGGCGAATTTGGAGCGATCGAACCCTGTGCGACGCTGGCGCTTATCGAACACCGGTTGGCTGTTGGAGTAGTTTGTGGTGGGCGAAAAGAGAGAAGGTCGTTGTGCAACTGGGTGGGAGCCGCGTTGAAGAAGTCCAGGTCGTCGTGTTCAACAGTCGCACATAGACATGACAGGCAGGAGAGTCCCTGGTTGAAGGAGGGGGGTCGCGAGAAGGGCGAATAAGAACAGGTCCGGGGTCGTCGTTGTGGTGAAAAAGGGCGGGTGAGTAAGGAGGGAGGGCAAGGTAAGGTAAGGCAAGGTCAGGCCCGACAGGGTAAGGTATAGATTATAGTGAGGTGGGATAATATTAGTATTACGAATAAAGGGTTAGGTTGGGAAGCGAAGAGAAGAGTCCAGTCGGGACAGGCCAAGCGATGACGACGGAGCCGAAGGTTTAGGCGGAGGAAGAGAGGATGGCGGGGAGGGAAGCAGAGAGCATTCCAGATAAGAGGCGAAGGGTTGACGGTGCTCAGTCAGGGCCGTGGAGGAGAGCGAGCGAGCGAACGAACGGGGGGGAGAGTGAAAAAAGAAAACAAAAAAAAGAGAGAAGAGTTGAGGCGAAGATTGTAAGGTAAGGCAAGGCGTCGGAAGGATGCGCTTTCGGGGAAGTATGATGGGTGAAAGTAGCCGCAACGCGCAGCCGAAAAAGAAGCTGCCTGTCTGTCTGTCCGTCCGTCTGTCTGGCTTGCTGGCCGGCCGAAGGAGGGATGGATTGATTGATTGATGGGACGGGATAAGATGGGTTGGGGACGTGGACATGGACGTGGACGGGGTGGATGGGATGGGAGGTGGATGGGATGCGCCCCCCATCACCCATCCCATCCCATGCCCTGGCCAGACGGTCCTCTCCTCCACTGAATTGAATGAAAGAATGGCCTGAATGCCGGGAGCTACTGTGCGGCGCAAGGAAGGACCCAGGCAGGGTACTGTCACTTCGCGGCCGGTACGTACATTTGATGCCACCTACCTGCCTTGCCTTCCTGTGCTAACCTCGCAGTCCTTGCAGTACCTACCTGCATGCCGCTGTCGCTAGCTACCTAGGTAGGCACGTCGGTAAATGGCAGGCACGGTACCTTAGGTAAGGTAGGCAGGTAGGTAGGTGGGTTTGCTGTCTGTCGCCTGTCGCCTGTCGCCTGCCTGGGCCTCAGATTGCACACGTCGCGCCAAAAAAAAAAAAAAAAAAAAAAAAAAAAAAAAAAAAAAAAAAAANCCCCCCAAAAAAAAAAAAAAAAAAAAAAAAAAAAAAAAAAAAAAAAGAAGCAACGTTCGAGTCAAAGATGGAGCCCAGCTGTCGGATTACAGTGACACCTGTGACCGCCGCTGGGACTGTGGGGACGAACACAGGTCGAAAATTGGCCAGTCGCATAGACGCGCCGAGACTCCTTGCTTTGTGCGTCTCTGCTTTTTTCTTCTTCTTTTTTTTCTCTCTTTCTCTTTTTGCTTCCCTTTCTTTGGCTTCAACTTCAATGGCTTTGGGCAGGGCAAGGCAAGGCAAGGTTAGCTAGGTACACCATCTACCATACCTACCTAAGGTAAGGCACGGTAAGGCACGGTAGATACGGGCAGATACGAGCGCCCGTGTACGGATACTTGACCAACAGCACTGACCGATGCTCTCCGTGTGGTCTGCCCAACTTCATATATCTTGATCAACTAATTCGTTTAATATCAGACCATTGGCTCGACTCTCATTGCCCCGTCCGTCGCCTCCTGTCTCCTGGCCGCGCATGGCTCCCCAAATGGAATGGCAAAAAAAAGCGCCCAACAACAGGAAGAAAGGAAGGACCCAGCATGCACCCGCCGGCCCCCCTTGAATCGTTCTCCAACCCCTGTCGCCATTCCTCTTTTCCACCTTAGCGTCTTTTGGGGCCCTGAACCCCTGAACAAAACGGGGAAAGACATGGCAAAAGGGAAAGGGCCCAGAACCACCCGACGCTCACCCTGTTGCAGGGGCCCCAACGCCGTGAACCACCTCTTTTTTTCTTCCCAGGAGCCCAGGGTCCCTCCCACGCCCCTCTCGCAACCCTCCACTTTCACCCAGGCAAGCACAACAAGCCAGGCCAGGCCAGCTCCAACTCCAGCAGCTCACGTCTCCGCCGCCGGAGAGCCGTCTTCGGCCCTGGACTCTTTAGCTTCAGGCACGCCGCGACGCTCGAACAACCGACAAGCTCTCTCATGTGCTGACTATGTAAGGTGGCCGGTATCCATTCGTACCTATCCAGACCTACGAATACAGACCAGAACAGACACGCTGACGGACGTTCGGACTGACTCTGACTTCCTATGACTCTGACTTTGAACTTTCCAGTCGCGTTACTTGCCGCCGCCGCCAGACGACCTGCACACTCCGCCCACTTCCCTTACTTGCAGTGGGATGGGAGCCTCTGTGCCCGTATGGGCAGACCTTGGATGCCCGTGGGATGCCCGTCGTGGCATCCTCTGCCTGCAACCACCAACCTAGCTAGGCCCGAGGATCGGTGCCGGACTCAGAGTATCATTCATCCTCCTGTCACAAGGTTCTGTGCATTTACGGCGCTGCGCTTGCTCGCTCACGCATGCTCCTCAGCAGACGGGACTGGAGATACTCGGTTGATGATGACCTTGACAAACAAAGTACCGTATGCGATTGATGCACGAATATCCACTCAACTTAGCCAGGATACACAAAAACTGGCCGCCATTGACGCAGTAATCGCGACATGCAGACTCTTGCATGCGCGCCAAGCCAGACGACCCAGGCTGTCGTCAGCCACCACCTACGGCAGAAGTCACCGGCGCGATAGTTGGCGTATGACGGGCACTTGACCTGCCCGCATCTGCACCTGCTGCATTTTCAATCCGCATCGCATCGTCGCCATAGGGAGATAAGGTGCCTTACCTTAGGCCCATCGTACTATTCGTTTTGTGCAGGAACCAGTCTCAATCGGGCTTGAACCCCTGCCGGTGACTGACAGCCTGGGACATCGTCTTCCTTCTTCTGTCTGCTCCTTCCTTGCGCCCAAAAGTGCAGATACTTTGGTCGCGCGCCATCGCTTATTCGTCTTCACGTTACCACACCCGTCTGCACGAGCGCGAAGAATGGTTCCCATGCCTTGTCGATGGCAGCCGACGAAGCCAAGAGGGGGTGCACCGAGGCGCAATAACTTACAAAAGACTCTTTAATGGAATCCCCGTTATACGTTCCATTGGGGCCGCCGACACGAGATGAGAATGGCACTGCGACATGCAACATGCAACCCCCCATCTTCAAAGGTGCCAACGGTATTCCTGCCAAACGTGCCCTTCCCGCCCGCACCGCGCCGACAGGGTCTAGGGGAGCACTGTTGTAGGTTGTTTGTTGTTTGCCTGCTTGCTGCTTCGCCGCCTGTTTCTGTTCTGGAGCCCGGGCCAACAGCCCGAACCTCCTGGCTTGCTGACACAGATGGCACTGAGGTGGACGTCGTCAGCGGCCGACATATGCAGCACCAGAGGCATCCATCGCTCACCGCAAGATACCTTGGGTGGTAGTGCCTTGCATCCATACATCCTGCCGTACTTTGTCTTTACTCAGATAGGTAGGCAGACAACAAAGCAGTCGACATGGCCTCTGAAGGCCTCGGTCTCACGGTGATCATCACCAATGCCCCTCCAAATCTTATTCGCCATCGGTGGCACGTCCGTCGCCGTCTATCGCCCGCCAACACCGGCACGAGTCACGGAGCGGCTTGTGCCACACACTGCCCGACTGTTCGACCATTCAGCACAGCGCACAACACAGCACCTGAGCACAGCACTTCCATCTTCCATCTGTGCCCTGCTGCCATTCGATTGGCAGCTGCTGACACACCCTGTCTCCGACCGCACGGCCCGTCGCCGTCGTCGAAGCTGCGAAGCTACTCCTGAGTCTCAAACCGCCGACTGTGTCGCTCAACAACGATGATGCTCACCGTCTCCTGGACTTGGCCGTTGCTGTACGAGGTCGCATCCACGCCTGGCCGGCCCCCTTCCCCTCTGGGCTTATTTCCATCTCCGGACATAGGCTCATTGACCCGATCGATCGGCTTGTCTCCCGTCCACGGAGCCCGCTGTCTGCCCCATGGCCGCCCCCCTGATGCCTTCTCGATGGATTGATCAAATTGGACATCTAGGCCCCCGTTGGCATTGGCAATGGCCTATTTGGGCCCTGGCTTGTTATTTCCCCAGCCGTTGACCGCTTTTCAAAATTTGGGTACGATATCCCTTGACGTGGCTGCAACAGGGGAGATGAGGAGGGACGAAGTAGCAGGAAAGATGAGATGAACGAGGGAGCCTCATCTGGTTCGTTTCCAACGCCTTTGACTTTGGCCTTGGGGTCGAGTCTGTGCGGGCAACGACGACACGAGTGCTAATTGCAATGACGAGATTCATTGAAGTCCGCCAGTGATAGCCAGCGAGCAACCAGCATGGTTCCATTTGAGGCAGGCCAAGCTATTCTTACATGGTTGTTCAGCCTTGACACCAAATCGCCCGTTGCATCCGGCTGGCGTTACTTAAGGGCGCCCAGGACCTGAAGGCTTATGGAAGCGACTGTCACAACCTCTCTTAAAATCAATAAATGACCAAAGAGGCCCGCTGACGATTTTGTCTGACCCGATGACCCGGACGAGTCAGATTAAGACGACCAATTGGGTGGCTCACACGGCTGCAATGAGCAATGGTCGATATTGGGCTGGCAAAATATTGATTTTTAGCCCACCTCTGGAGATCTAGGATACGACATCATCATTCACACGAGGCTTCTGGAGTTCTGGAAGGGGGGCTCTGCACAACGGGGACAGACAGAACATGGCAAGGCAAGATGACGAGCATGAGAAATCGCAACGGGCCACATTCTGCAGCAGGCCCCGTTGCAGGTGGACCATGGAACTAGCCGTGGAACTATCTGTTGTCTATCCACGTCTCTCCAAGGAGTCCTGGCACGATGGTGATTCCGCTTTACCGTCGCCAAGGACGTTATTGATTGCACGATGGCCACATCAAGTGGTCCCAGTGGCAGCAGCCGTCGTCTGCACTCAGTGGTCTCTGCCCTCGGCCTGCGGCTGCCCTTCGCGCGGCAACCCGCCCGCTGTTCGCAGTCCATGTCGGCTTGTGGTGGCTCTCTTCCCAGGGTCGGAGAGTGGCGGATGCAAATGCATCGCGCTTCTCCGTCCCCCCAACGCAAGCGCGGAAATGACGGACACCTACGATTCAGCAGTCTCTTCACGACAAGCGCGGCTGGCTCGCGTACGGATAGGTGCCAGGGCTGTCCTGGTTTTCGATCCCGTCATACAAGTGGTTCCCCTGTGGCACTCTCGCCCTGGGCTGGGCCGAGCAGCGCTTTTCTGATCGACGGACCGTTCATCTGGGGATCGATCTGCAATCTGCTTACCCAAGATGCGTCCCATTTTCTGCCTCCTGCACGAAGACTGCATCAGCCTCACCCCGCAACAGGCACGCTTTCCGAGCCCGTCGATGAGGGCTTCACATTTCAAGATCACGCTGGTCAACGGGAGAAGGACGGCGCGTCTAGTCCAAGCCGCAATCTGATGGTCCTCAGCCCCGACATATCGGACACGCCATCACTGTGGCTGCTGCTGGCTGACTGGCTGGCTGTTGTCCTTGCCAATCAAAGCAATTGGGCGTCACGGCGCCCACTCATCCTTCGCTGATATCAGACGTTCCTCATCGCGGTCCAGTTCAGTGATGCCACGTGCAGCCACGTCCCAGGTGCTGACCGGCGTCAGCGATGCGCAGCCGGCTCTAAACTTGGGCACTTGGAAGTCGAACTAGTTACCAAGGCTGAGCTATCTTCTGGTTGCAGCTGAGAGATGCTGCTAGGCCATCATTATGAAGAGATGTGGTCGGTTATGGCATCAGAAAGCCTACTCTCGACGGATGGAAGATTGAAAAGTAGCTCCATCCCTTTTCAGCAACCACGCACCCAACATCGGGCTCTAAATCTAAATGTGTGCTGAACCGTTCGCTCCCCACATCATCTCCGGCCACCAAGCTGCAGCAACGGTCAAGACCCTCTTTCGGGACCAGGACCCTGGCCCCGATTATCGAAAGAGGAAGCAGGCAGTAAAAAACGGCCACTTCCCGTCGGCATCAGCCACAACGCCGGGGCCGTGTCTTAATCGCGTCCCGACGTGCTTGCTGAAATAGAACACTACCATCGTCAGCTCGGCACTGCATTCCGGGTCACTCTGAAGGTGTGAGAGACGTCTTTGGAATGCTCCTCCTCACCATCGACATATCGTAGATGTCTTTTTCCCATTCGCATTCATTCCGCCGCTGTCGCTGTCCTTCTGCAGTCAGTCTTTTCTATTAGGACACGAATACACAAAATACACAGGCATTCATAAACGCCAAGTTGCACACGACATTGAACCCATCTACCGCGGTACTGTCGACAGCAAGCCCCGGGCTGCCAGGTCACCCCGGCAGCGACGTGATTGCGCTTTTCCTGGCGACGGAGGCACACCCTTGCGACCTGACGACCCGCGCCGAGAGCCAAGGCCCACCACGTTCAAAAACCTCTTGGGTCTCGATCCTCCCACTCCCAGGGCTCAACTCCAAAACCTGAACATCGTCAACAAGCGAAAATAACGGTTTTTGCACCTCGTCAAGCGGTGTAAAACCCCTCCCTCCAGGGCAGATGAAGATGTTCGCTGCCTTCCGCTTCGGGAACGATCTCTGGGATCCATCCTACCGCTTCGAGACCTCGTGGCTTCTGCCTCCCTACCTGCTGGCTGCTTGTCGCGCGCTGATTGTGAGTGTTTACTTTTCTCCTATCCTCGCATCCCCGAGACGACTGTTCATTTTATTGTCTCTATCCTCCCGAATTTGATACAACATTCCCTGGCTTCAACCCCGCTCTATGCCTCTCTCAATTGGAAGCTAACGATGGACCCCACAGAGTCTCTACATCTTCGTCACCCGCTTCTTCATCATCGGTTGGACATGCACCCACGCTGAGGATGGCGGCTGCACGATTGTCGGCCAGAGCTTCTCATACTTCACCGTCCTCACCTACTGGGGTCTAGCCTTCTACTTCCTCGTCTCCGCCATCCACACCTTCACCTACGCGCACTCGGGCTCCCCTCTCCTCGACCGCTTCCCGCGCCCTCTGCAGGCCCTCCACGCCTTCTACTACACGACCATCACCACCTACCCGTTCATCGTCACGATTGTGTACTGGGCGATTATCTACTCGGGTCCTTGGTACGAGGAGGAATTCAACGCATGGAGTAACGTCTCCCAGCACGCAATGAACTCGGGCTTCGCCCTGTTCGAGATCATCATCCCCCGCACGAGCGCCGCCCAGCTCGAGTGGGTGCACATGCTCTGGCTCATCATCGTCCTCGCCCTGTACCTGGCCCTCGCCTACGTCACCCACGCCACGCAGGGCTTCTACACGTACGACTTCCTCGACATCCAGAAGAACGGCAGCGGCAAGACGGCGGCGTACATCATCGGCATCGCCGTCGCCGGTATCGTCTTCTACCTCGTCGTCAAGGGCCTTATCTGGCTCAGAGAGTGGGTGACGGAGCGCAAGCTGGGCATGGACGGCAAGTTTGCCCAGCAGCGTTTCCGCAACTACGATACCGAGCTGGGCACCATCAACAGCAAGCACTAGATATGCACGGCTTGTGTATGTGTCCATGTGTGTCTGTACATTTTCCATTTGTCCGCGCCGAGTACACGGTTGGCGCTTCCGGTCACGTTCATAAAAAAGAAGACTTGCAAGGAGTCGGGCATTCGGGTGGGAGCGGCTGCATTGATCATTATACCCCGAGGGACGGTATCGGTGTCCCTGTCACCATCTATACCTAGGCACGAACAGGACAGACATAGAAGTAGTAGTAGTGTACAACAGCGTCAGCTGTCTAGTGTGGTAATACAGGTAATTTTAAGACGTAAAAAACTGGCTTTCTATGATCGGGCTCTCTTTTGTTTTAGCACTTCAACGAGATGCCTCTTCTCATCTCAGACTCGCGTATCTCGAACATGACTTGGACGCCGATGAAGAGCGCGGTACATGCCCCTACGAAAAACATGACGCCTACGCAATGTGTTAGTATGACACTCTCGAAAGGTAGAGCGCGAGTTCTTTTGAGGCAACGTACCAGACCAGTCATGCAAGATACCGTGCAAAATGCTTTGCAGGCCATCTAAACCAACAGCGAAACCAACAAGGTTGGCAGTCATCATCATGAGCACATTGGCAACGGCGCCAATGCCACACAGCCAACGGTACTGGTTCGGTCTGTTCTCCCACTTCCTCGCGGGGAACAGCATTCCCGCGAGCACCTCTGGTAGGAGGAACAGGACGATGAGCCAGCCCCAGATCAGCAGGCGCAAGCGGATGTCATGCCACAATGCTACAAACGTGAAGACGAGGAGGTACGTGGCTATTGATCGGACGGTCGTGGCCCAGGAGCGGAAGTTTGCACCGCCCAGGGGTATGTATATGTAGCGGATCAGCCAACGGTTGTAAGAGCGATGCCAGGCCTTCCAGAAGGATTTTGGAGACCAGTTATTGGAGACGCAGCGGAGCATGTTCTCCGGCGCGTCGACGCCGTCGAGGAGAGCCCATAGACGGAACAGGCGCCATGGGAGGAGGAGTTTGAGCCAGATGATGTGGAGGTTAAAGTAGGAGAGCAGGGAAAGCTGAGAGGGCGTGTAGGATGACCAATTGGGCCCCGCGTGCGAGATGGCGCATACGTAGTCGTAATGGAGCACGATTTCCATTGCCAGCAGGCAGAGAGCAAAGCGGACTGCGTAGCGAATGGTGCGGCCCGTCTCGACAGAGGCAGGTGGGTGTCGGAGCTGGTGGATGAAGTCGTTGAAGGTCATGATGGGCCCAACAAGATACAGCGGCGCATAGATCGCGTAGGCGAGGTAATTACGGAAGCAGTAATCCTTGGGAGCGGCGGAAATGGCCAGGCGGTCACGTTCGGAGAGATTGGCGGGGTCAAGTTGCTTCTTCTTAAGGATCTCAGTGCTGAACAAGGTGTTTGGGAAGGTGGATTCAGTCTTACCTCGAGAGCGCTTCCGCCACGGTGGTCCAAGCTAAAGTAGTAATCCAGGTTGAAACTGATGAGCCGTAGAACAGTGATGTTGAAGAGAATCTCCCAGCGGCCCATCAACCCTCCGTAGGAATCGAGCCAGACACCCCATCGCACCAGGAAGGGGTCTTCCTCTAGTAGGTCCTTGTGCGCAGAGGGTGGTGTGATGTGCCGCGCAATGTTGGCGAACTTGTATCCCTGGCTCAGCTCGTTGGCGAAGAGCATGCAGACGTTGAAGATCCATGTCGCAGCGGGGATGTATCTTCGCGGGAGCCGCGTGGCAAGCTGGTAGTTGATGTAAAGAATTGCTAGGACCTTGAACGCGGAGAAGCCGTGCAGTGCGATGAGGAACACGATGGCAAACCGGTAGTCAAAAGAAGCGCGCTGCTCGAGGCGGGCGTCGCCTTGTTCTGTAACCGACTTCTTGTATAGGTCTGACGGGATCGGGAAGACGATGTTCCAAAGCTTCCGGAGGAGTGGGTGGAAGGTCAGGAGCAGGGCCATGTAAGGAAGGTTCTGGCGGAAGGTATGATATTGCGAGTCGGAAACATCCTAGAAGGCATCGTGTTACAGGAGGCTTCACTTCGTAGAGGGGTGTCGAGGGCGACCTACGATTTTACGCCCCGGGATCCAGCCGTCAGATAGGAAGCGCTCGTAGTTGTGGTATCGGGGGTCAGAAGCTGCAGTGACATATCGTTAGCATAGCTACGAGGTCAGGACTCTCCATGAGCCACTCACGCCTCGACACTCCCCAGGCCACCCAGAACATATACGGTATCACCCCTGCGATATAGGCGAGGTAGACGATAAACTCGGGTTGCCTCCATTTTGACGGCTGCGCGCGGCTGTGGGCTTTGGTGGCTGACTCTTTGCTCTGCGCCGGATCGTTGCGTGACTCGATCACGGTCTTGTATGGAACGGAGGAGGAGTTCGTGAAGCGCGTATCGAGGTTGTCGAGATCGTAGATGCTCTTCAGGAACGTGAGCGGGCCACCCATGGCGGGCGGGCTTTCTGCTGCTGCTGCTGGCAGCGCTCTGCTTGGAGCTTCGACGCGTGTGGGGAACGAGGGGGGGAAGGACAGCAGGTGACGGTTCTAGATCATTGTCAATCGAATACGGAGAGTCCCCAGGACTGGTGTTGTTGGAAGAAGTGAGTTGGATTCTCCCGGTCAGATGGCGGTCGAAATGGGGCGTCGTGGGATGTCTCGTGTCCGTGGATCGCATTTCCGTCCCATGTGTCCAATTGACGGGACGGTTATTTTTGAAGCAAGCTGCTGGAGACATTGGAAGGGCTGCTAAGCTAAGCTCAGACAAGCTACGTGGGACCCCCGTAATGCGCAACCTGCCAGTTGCACCGCCCGCAAATTCGGGGCATTTCTGGCCTTCTAGAGCGTCCCAATTGGCGGGGGTGATCGACAATACCCCTTTTTCTGCACTGGGGGCCGGTTCAGGGTTCGCCTCAGGTCGCATACGCTGAGGTGTGCCTCGGTCCCCGGTTGCTGCACTGCACTTGCACAGATCTTGGGGAGGCTTGGTTGGCCAATGGCGTGAAACTATTGCCAATCATGAGACGCCAACTCTGCGACGCGCAACGTCAACTTCCTTAACTTCCGAATCAACTCTTCGCGTTGAAATGGAAAGTAACATAAGAAAGCCACAAGGCTTTTTTGTCAAGGAGCCTTTGCAACAAAGAATATTGCCAGGTCTGTCATAGCTCACGACTGGAAGAAACAAGCGGCCAAACATGCGGCCACCTCTTCAAGCCCGACCACGGCTCTGAGGTTATAGGCAAATTCACTTCACGATGCCTTCACATACGACCATACCCATTGGAAAACTCGGGATCCCGTCCGCTCTCCCATAGATAAGCCAATGAGGGCTGGAGTAGTAGTCAGGTCGGTGACGACTGGCGAATGCCCGGTGTTGTATGTTTTTGCTCGCAAATCTTCCTTTTTAGACTCTGAACCGCCCTCCTACTTGATTTGAAGCCATCGTAAGCCTCGAGTTTTGTTTTAGCCTTTCTCAATGACAGGAATAGAACTAGTTCTCGATTTAACTTTCGGGCAATTGCTCAATGATGGGGCAGCATCTGGACTCCAGAAGATGCAGAGAGATGACCACCCGGGGCGCGTTTGAGATAGTAAGGGTCTCGTGATGTTTTCTGACTGACTACCATATCCTTGCTACTAAGTTAAAAGTTCTTGTACTCGCGAATCTCACTCCCCAGAAACCGTCGGGAACAAAAAGGATAGTTCGCTCTGCTCGAACCACGCCTTCTTCTTACCCCAAGCATTGGCAATAAACTCACTGCCGATCCGAGCAATATCTCGGGTTTGTTCAGAAGTCTCCATTTCTCGCGAAATGGTGCCAAAACTGATGAGATGGACCCCCAGCTGGAGGGCGATTCGGAGAGCTGAGCTGTCCGACAGGTCATCTAGTCCCCTGCAGTAGCCCTCAGCAATCCACAGGCTTGCTGCTGGCCCCTGACACAGCCAGATTGCGTATAGCTCTCCCAGCATCTCCCCGTGATCCATGCTTGGAACTCCAAGTTGGGCGTTCTCCCAGTCTACCACATATATAGACGTATCAAGGTTGGCCGCGAGTGGTGTGTCACAAATCAGGACACTGTTCTAGTGTTATTCTCAAAGTTTGAAGTAGTAGGAATCGGCTTTAACCCACTTCTGTGGACAGAAGTCCCCATGTATAACCGTCAAGGTCTTATTGGCCCCGCGTATCTCCTCTAAGGCCTGCCCCTTGACTTCTTCAAATATGCCTCGCATGTGGCCTAGGATCTAGGGGAACTGGGCGGCTCTTTCGAGCAGCCAATCGTAGTTGATCATGTGCTTCAACTTCTGCATCTGGTTGTCTTTGTAAAGGGCCTCCTTCAGTGATGAGCCTGTCCCATCCGGCCCGTCGCTTTCCAAGATGCTGTTCGTGAGCTCATGAAATTTGGAAATGTATTTAGCCATGGCGCTACCAATGTTCTGGTATAGCGGACGTAGATCCATGGGCGCGTCTGATGGAGGGAACTTGAGAAGGTGCTTCTTCAAGTGTACCACATTCGGCAGATACTCTTGAATCTGCGTATTCGTTTCCTCATCGTAGAGGTAGCATATTGGGCTTTTGACGGTTATACTGGAGCTCTCCTGTCTACGCAGGCGGAGAGACATCGCCTCGAGCTTTTTCAAACAAGCTGCCTCCACATTCTATCAAGTATTAGCTGAGTTACTGGATAGCAAAAATCGCCTTACACAACGCTCGATCGTGATGGAGTTGATGGGATGCCGGGCCATGTATGCTTCTCCATGTTTAACCATGACTTCCATCGCCCTGTTTCCATCTTTACCGTCAAATGCCTGCCTCAGCCTTGCGAGGTAGGTAAAGTTGGTTTGACCTCCTGTAAGCGACGTAAGTGAGATTGCAGAATATGAGGTAGCTTGCATCCACTCCTGCACTCTGAGCTGGACTTCGTCTGATGTCTGCGAAACAGCCATGGCCCTTAGACAGTGAATCAAGGAGTGAAGATGATATTCATTTCCACGGTTTGACGGGCTCTCACCTCCGTTCATTGAATGGCCCAACCGCCAAGGCACATTCTGGATGCCTAAATGCGGCTTATCGCAGCGAGTGCCCATCCATCGTCATGCATGACTGACGTCAGCCCTCCCAAAAACAACAGCCTGGTTTTATTGCAACACACTTATATGGGATATTGGCTCTCTTGCAGGACCCTATCAGAAGGATCTGTATTATTTGATGACCACAACAACTGCAATATTACATGCTCATATGATAAAATCAAATGGAAAATTGTGATTAATGTCTCGTTCTTGTGACTTTCCTTTCTAAGAACTGTGTCTAGGTGTCCTCTGAGATGGAATAGCGTATGAAATGGATCTTTCTTGTGCTCTCTCAAGGCATATATTAAGGTTTTGTATTGGGTCTGGTAGAGGAATGCCTAGCTTCACTTCCGCCCCTTCCTCTTCAAATCGAGTAAAGGACTGTGTCAGTTCGTGTTCATATCAACAGTAGCTAAATGGTCAAGAAGGATGGAGTGGGACGGAAATGCCAGTCGTTATTATTTCCCATTTCTGGTGTTTTGACGCATGTGAATGGCGAGGTGTTTGTTCTTGATCGTAGATGTGTTTTGTCTTACTCCTTTCTGTGTTTGCCTCAGTGAAAGGCTGAGATGCTTGTGCGACGTCTTGATGCTCGAAGGCAGATACCATCCAAGCAGACAGGCGCGGGCACCTGCTTTGGATTCGCTTGTGCCCGCAAAACTTTTGAACTGAGATTGGTCACTGAACTACCAACATCACCAACTGCGACATCTCATACCTCGCCCACTCAATTCTTTCCCCCGTGTCTACCAACTTATTCTCCTCATAGAAGGCTGTGGTGCTTGCAATTCAATCACCTCGATCCTATTGCCACTATGAATGACTTTCACCCTGAGTGGATTTGGGGCGATGACGCCGAAACGACCGTCTTCGCCCAAGGGTACGGCAACGATCGCACCATCATCTTCAGTTTCTCTCTTGACGCATCCAAGCCTCCGACCTCTCTCGCGAATCACATCTGTGCTTGTATGCATGGAATTGAAGTCGATGACGTTTCGAAATCATTCGAGCACAGCGCGGCCATGCGCGAGGCCTTGTGAAACGCGGTTCGCGATGTATGGTCAGCCTGCTCGACAGACAAACGGGCTTCGCAACCAGACGTTGTCTTCGCCGTCGATCATCATGATGATGCAAGCTCTTCCAACGATGTGCGCTGGAATGCTTATTCTCACCCACTCTTTCAACGCTACATGAGCTATCTTCGTGACAACGAAAGAATGTATTTCCAGTCTTTCTCCCTATTCCCGTTTTCGTCCCTCTCGCATCCCTCACTTTCTGGCACTTCGTCGACCGTAACTTACACCGTGAAAGTTGGCAAGACCCCTCTGCTCCCGAACGACGAGCAAGTTGAGTTTGCCTCAATAGTCCGCTACGATCAGCTGGGTGGGCGAGGCTGTGCGACTCGAATTCGTCGCATGGACAAAAGCTCCGAGGACTTTATGGTGTTCAAAGGCATCGGCTTTCGTACTTTCTTAACGTACACTGATGATGAAGGCGACAAAACCATTCGCCACATGATACATGGCTGGCACAGGTCCAATAATCTATTTCGCAATATGTCCAAGCATCCCAATGTGCTTCCAGCTCCATCGAAGCTAGTGACGTATGGCAATCAGGACGGGGTGGTCTGCGGCACACTGCAGCCATTCTACGAGTGGGGCGATGTGGGATCTCGCATAGAGAAGAGCAACATCCTGGGAGCCCGTATTCCCCTTACTACTAAGGTCCGGTGGTGCATCGACATGGCCGCGGCGGTCGCCCACACTCATCGATAGGCCAAGACGTATCACATGGACATCAAGCCTGGCAACTTCTTGATCAACCAAGACGGCAACCTGGTCCTAGGAGACTGAGAGCAGACCGATGCGCCAACAACGACCATTGCACCAGAAGCCGATGGAACTTGGAACGTTGAGATGGAAGAAGGGGGCGGCGGCCTTGTTGGCAATGGGTGGAATCGCCAACGTCTTCGATACGCCAAGTATGAGGGCCCACCGCGCCGCAATACTGAGAAAGACGTACTCGGTGACTATCCATGGAACACCTGGAACGTGTTTCCTGGCTGGAGTGCAGAACATCCACTGGGTCTTGGGCGCTGGGCCGAGCGATGTGGATGCTTTTGCGTCAGCCGGACATGGATTTCGATGAGATTGAGCATCCGAGCCAGCTCAAAATCAGTTGGGAAGGCGCCGAGGACATGCCCACGGCGTGGGTGGGCATGACAGATCGGTGCATGGCGGAAGATCCAAAAGAAAGGCCGGACGCAATGGAGGTCCTAGGTTTCTGGCAGGCTGAGAGGGCAATCTTTTAACTTAGCATTGTACAGTGTATGAAGTCTAGGTGATATGAACAAGAGGGGCTCAACTCAATTGGACAGCAAAGGGTAACTAGGCGAAAGTTTTATTCAGTTGCTAGGCGAGACCGGTGAGGTAGTTGTAGTTGATTGGACACTTTGCGATCCCTTTTAGTGTCGATATCGTGTTAACAACCCCCAAGGCACCGACTCGATCATCATCGTGGACATCTACGTTTTGGCCATCATTGAAATTTACCTTGATGTTCAAGTCAGGGACCTCAGCTCAACCAAGAAAGGTGTCTCCGCGGTCTTGAGAGGTTGCCTATCAATGTCAGTACGAGCTACATAAATACCGGTCGTCTAAATTTTCTCTTCATTCTCATTGTTTTCAATGGTCGTTTCTACAATTATCCGTTCGAACATCAGATCTCATCATCATCGCGTCTGCCTCTCAACCAAAACCAGCCACAATGTGTGTAATCAATACTTGGTTTTGTCGTCGTTGCCAATATCCCTGCGATCGACTCATCGATGTCTGTTCTGGGGCTCTTCAAATAAACCCCAACCAACCGCGTCAGCACATACACATAGGACGCGATCTTCCACCTTTTAACCCACCCAAAGGCTGCAAAGGATTCAAAGGAGTTAGGGTATGGTCTGATCAGGACTGTTCTGGCTGCGCTTCACAAGACTCGGCTCCCTTTCACCTCCCTCCAAGCACTTGGTCACGACCCGACTATGTGGTTCATAGCCGACCCCAATTCAATCGACAACCTCAACCTCGACCAACCCCGCACAATACGCGGCACGGAACGTCTGAAACCCCCGGGTGGCTCGAATGGCTAGTGTGTCGGACCACGAGATTCGGAAGTGGTTGTTGGAGAGCATTCATGGTCATCTGGGGTTTGGTGGCTCGATCTCGCCTGATGAATTTGATCTTGATGCGAGGTTTTAGGGGAGTTGTGGCCAGATCCTAGAAAGAGTAAGGAAAACGATACCTTAAGTCGAAACGGAGCTGACGTTTGTATGAACACAGATAGAAAAGGATATGAGAAACGGAGACGCCGATTTTGAATAGTGGGCATACGCATATGACGTATGAATGGAATGGAAATCTAGAAGAAAAGCCCATATCTATAGAGGTTTGACCAGTTCGTCTTCCGGAAAGACCACAGATCTATTGTTCGGAGCCTTGGCTAACTCATATCACATAGCTACTACAAGACCTTGCTTTTGGAAAGCCTGGCGACGACAACACATCTTTGACTCAACGAATCACCCATCTCGAATGACATCAGTGTTACCATCGTTGAACATAGGTACATCGGCCTCGGCTTTATTGGTACTGGGACGACTATACCGCTTCCAGTCTACCCTACAAAGACCAAAACAATGCGCGAGATCTGGCAGCGCTTTTGTAACATCTGATCCATGATGAGTCAAGTTACTATCCACCACTGCGATGAGACGATGGTCCGGGGGCAGAAACGGAGACAGAACCTTGATTTTCCCATGTAGCACGTGCTGCAACATCATTGAGAGGATGCGGGAACGATAAACGCCTTGGGACGCTCTTGGCGCAACGGCGGATTACCTGGTGGAGCTTCACATGAAACAGAATTGTTTAGGGAAAGCATCTAATTTTGAAGTGAGAAATAGACATTGCTCGTTGAACTTTTATAGGATTTAAACTTGCTGCAATATGAACTGAAAGTTTTCGACCCGACAGAACACATAGACATGTAGAAACTTGCGTCTCCGAGGAGCATCTGATTGGTATGTACGCAAAGCTCAAGGCCCCAAACGATATATTCACTGAAGTATGTACAGCTACGAAGAAATGTATGTGACAAGAAAATATAGGAGTAGTTTGACGGTGAAAACAACCGCGAAACGTAGGTGATCGTTTAGTTCCTGAGTATCTGTGGACTTTGCCTGGTTTACGCAAGCAACTCAACCACGTCAAACGAGACGCCAGGGCTGAGAAACTTTGTGCCAGAGCTGCCGGAAATACTTTTATGAAGAGTTAGTATGATCCACACAAAAACTTAGCCGGGGTACGGGTGGACATACACGTTGATAGTGAGAACCTGCCACTCGCTTGTGCTCTGGATCCAAGCGGTTTGAGGCACAGCGTAAGTCAATTTCACATTGTTGCCGCGCCATGTTCCGACACTTGCATTTTTGTTAGTTTCAAACTTTCTGAATGAAGCATGTGTAACCTTGAGAACTTACGTGAGAGATCGGGTGCTGGCCTGGTTGGTGGCGGCAGGGAGGGCAGAGGCCCAAGAGTTGACATTGATGGAGGGCCGACCGCCAATGTAGCCTTCCGTGATACCAATACGGACAGTGTGACCAGCTGCAAGTTGCGCGGTAGTGAGCTTGAAGTAGATGATGTAGCCGCTGTTAACCTCCTTCCACATGTAACCCGGGAAGCGGTTGGCCGAGTGTGTGCCGACTTTGCGAAATTAGATTCCATACCCAGGAATGATTGCTGGACCCAGAAGACTCACCAATGAAGTTTCCAGCGTTCCAAGTTGAAATGCGAGTGTCGGAGGGATGCATGTATGTAAGCTTTACCGGGGTATCCTCAAAGTTGAGGAAGCCCTTGGGGGTTCCTGTTGTAGATAGTCAGACCGGAACCCACACTTTCTAGCGCCAAAACTTACCGTCCCACTCGCCGATACGCCAGATAGTAGCATCATCTTCAGGGTCAACACAAGTGATTGTGTTCACAGCGGTGCCCTTGCCTGCAGTGATGGTCACAGACGAAGTGGCGACCTCAAGCTCGTCCTTGTAAACGGTCAAGGTGTAGGTGCCCGGAATGACCTTTGTGATAGACCAGGCGCCACCAGAACCGGCTGTGCCCCAGTATTGAGCGTTGGAGTTGCTAAGGCCAACGACGTACGTCTTGCCGCTCTTCATGTTGGCCAGGCCAACACCACTGGCATAACCACGGCCGGAAGCCGGGACCCAACCATCCAGCTAAGCAAACATCAGCTATTGATCATGAATCAGGCCTGATTTTGTACTCACACCAAGGTCATCGAACCAGGACCAGTCGGCCTTGCGAGCGAAGAGATTGCTATTGGGGGCCTCGCCGTTGGTGAAAGAGATAACGGAGGGTCCCTGGAGACCAGTGCGCATGGGGTCGGTGTGACCCATGTTATAGTAATAGATGTCGTACAAGTCCTCTCCAGTGGGATCGGCGCGGCGAACGAGGGATCGGAAGAAGGGACCGCCGGAGGCCTTCTCGTGGTTGCTCTAAGTTTGAGATGTTAGCGGTGACACATGAAGGCAAATCTGTACCGCAACACTTACTCTGATCATGAACAAACCGACATCGCTCTTCGTGCGTCCGACGTAATCGTCTTCAAACAGTCAGTATGTCTCAAGAGAGTCTCGAAAGAAATCTTACAGTCGATGGTTCGGCCATAGCTGGAGCCTTGGTAGTGCTTGCTCTTGGTCAGACCCGCGCTGTTCACATTGACTTTGAAAAGTTAGCACAACTTGACCATCTCCATGTTTAGATACTACTAACTGTCTTGGGCTTCGATGATGGTGCTATCGGCATCGTAGAAGTCGCTCTCGGTCGAGGCATGGCTGAAGATTCCGCCCTGTCATTTCCGTTAACTTCAAACCCCCGACGGGCATTCTCGACCTATCACAGACCTTGATTCTGACGATGTAACGCATTGCAGACACGGAGTCGTCCGCCTTGTTAGTGAAGAGGTAGACATTATTGTTGCCGTAGCGTACAAAGATCCAATGCTTCAGAGTACCGTGGACGACAGAGACTTTGATCACGTTGGAGTAACTGGTGATGCTGACCGTGCTGGTACCCAAACCAGACTCGACGTGAGAGTTCTTGCCGCCCCAGCCGTTGTACTCGACGCCCTTGTAGTTGAGCGAGGAGATGTCACCGCAGCACTTGGTGACCTTGATAACCAGGTCGGAGCCGGAGTCGATCACATATTCGCTGCCGTTGTCAGTCCAGCCCCAGGCCGCGAAGACGGCGGAGGGCAGGAAGAACAAGGAGAAGAACAGGGAGAGAAAAAACATGGTAGTTGCTGTTCTTATTGACGGAGTCCAGGTAATGAGTGAAGAAAGAACCGCAGCTGCAGTGTGGTCCTACTGGTGTAAGATAACGACAGAGGGCCACGAGAGCAACAGCAACGAAGGAGATCCCTCCCCTTCGAGAGAGAGCGGGAACGCAGCAGTGTCCCATTATATTAGCTTCTCACATCCCTAGGAGGCCTTGTTCACCAACTCTTCATTAAGTGCCCGCCTGTCCGCTCATCCGCTCCGCCCGCTCCCAAGACCACATCTTTTGCCGTACCGGCCGATAGCGTGCTTGGGAACCCCCCTTAGGCTTGATCACTTGATGAGACGTCTTTGGTGGAATAGATTGGGTGTTACACTGGAAGAGGATGTGGTGCGTGCTTGAGCTGTCCTGCCGGCCATGGGTTCTCGGAGGCAGTAGCCCTACCGGGCCTCAAGTCCGCGGTCCTTCACCCCACTTGTCATATCCGGTCTACACCCATCACCCCGGCTCCGAGATTCCAGAGTGCTTTTTCTGCCCATTTCACAACCACCCCCTTCGAATCCTCTAGGATCCTTTTTGTCATTCAAAAGAAGAATCGTGGAACAATAGCGTCCGTGAAAGGTGCCAGCGGGTTGGTGGAATTCGAGGGAGCCCTCCGCTCTCCCAACGCACCACCAACGTTTATTGTGCATTGTACTCGTCATCCTCCATCCTTGACTCATTTAAGGTAGTATTCAAGCATATTGTTTATTGGAACTAGGCAGTTCGTCGTTGTCCCGCAATCTTCTTAAACTTCGTGGATGTTTCCACAGAGGTCTCGGTTTGACTGCCGACGAGTCCTTGGCCTGAGGGTTGCACCCGCCCGAAGATCCAAGGCTTGATTCTGCTCTTCAGATGCTTCATTGGGAAGCGGCCTCCAGCACATGCCGATCATTGTCCCTGAACCCTTCCGCCTGGCGGTAGTCAACTAGGTCGGGGCTAATCCTCCGTTCAGTACCGAGTGCCTGCTTTCTGTCCCCACTCAGCCCGCTGAACACAGCTCCGCTCCCACGCGTCGAGCTACCGAGGAGATGGGCCACGATGCATGTTATTCACATCTCATTTGAGGACTCCGGCATTTCTAGCTGGCACACTCGCTAGTCGCGCCTCTCTCAACATGGGATTCCAAACCGCGCTATGTGACGAGCGGGCCTTTGTAAAGGTTGAGGTCCACTAAGCACTCTTTTCCGGTGACTGAGTTTGAGATTCGGCTCTTGTCATCTTCTTTCGGAAGAGTTCATATAACCGTTGCCTCCCAAGTCAACAGACCCACTGAACAGACTCGGCATTCTCAGGGACCACCTCACAATTCGAGTCATGCGGTTCTTCTTATCACAGGGAGATGAGTACCACTCATCAGCCCGACAGTCCGGGACTCTCGCCACAGCAGCGTCATGGCAGATGGCGACGAGAACGGCGGATCATTTGAAAGTCAAGGTGAATTATTGCAAAACAGTCTCTAGAATCACCGTCTAGGACCACTCTTGTCTTTGCAATGGGTCCCATGCAGTGCCGGGATCAACAGACGGCCGTAGCTCCAGGCCCGATCTTTCCGGAGTCCACTCCGACCCCATCCCGCCCACCGATCCCCGGGCGCTCTCCGGAACATCGTTCAAAGTCTTCGGGTCCCGTCTTCCATTCTTCCCTGTCACGTCTTCAGCCTCACACTAAAGAACTGATAGGGCCGAGCATCCGTCTAAGCCCGACTACCCAGAGAAATTGTTTCTGATTGACACATTGATCGACAAAGCCAAGACATGTCATCAGTCAACGATACGACAGACTGCAACGCCCGAGTACTGAGTCAAGACTTGGCGTCTGCAATGTGACATATAGACCATCTTTATATCGACGTCTTGTTCGCCTGTCGCATCTTCTGTGTTTTGCTAATTATCGTGGAACCAAGATTGGTGCATTCGTTCGTCCACTACACCTTTCACATGTGCTTGTGACTATCTGACTATTCTACGTGGCAGTCGTCCGAGATGCATTCGGGCAAAAGCCGTGGGGTAGGGCAACGCGCAGCTTTCGAGGTGCAGCGGCACTAACAACAATGTGGCAACCGCTTGCAGCCCGTCACACAGAACACGGGCAGTCAGAAGACATCGTCGGAGTAGCACGACTTGAACGGCGAGATGCCGGCCAATTTCCCAAGGATGCCAATCAACTTTAAAGAAATCGTAGACACGATCAAGTGTCATTCGTGAATTCATGAAATTTGTACATCGTACACAGAAGATACAACTCATCTATCCATCAATCGGACATCTGTACTCCCTCGCGTGGCTATCAATTCTGCGGGTCTCTCCCTCAACCTCCGGCCGGGCCTGATATGCATCCAGGCAGGTCTGGTGGTAGATGTGCCTGCAAGCCAGCACAACGAGCGGCCCGAGGGGCTGCTCTTTGGGCCTCCCGATCGCATCTTTCTGCGCATCCACACCCTCCTCTGCCGCGGTAGCTTCAACGCCTGCCGGCGCAGAAACACCCGCTGCGGCTTTCCCCTTTCCCTTCGAACTGTACGCAGCCTGAGATGCCTCACCGGCGGCAGGGGCTGCTTTGCCCTTGCCGCGCTCGTCAGCCGCGGCCTTTCTTTCGGCCTTGTGTTGCTCGTCGCGGGCCTGCTTTTCTTCCCAGGCCTCAAAAACATTACCAGAGACACCTGGGCCCCATATACGACGGCCACACGCCTCACACGTGGAACCCCTGGGTCGCCAACCGCGTTGTCGGAGGTTGACGGCTTGCTTGACGTTCACGAACAAACTTCGTTCCAACAGACGGTTTGAAAGTCGCAAGATGGACTCTTCGTAGGCGTACGCGGAAAATATGGACGCCAGCACCGAGCGCAGATCTGCGAGATTGGGGGACGATGCAGCGGCTCGTGTCAGAAAGGCACGCAGAATTCGAAGAAATGACAGGTTGTTCCCTGCGTTGGAAAGGAGTCGGCCACCAGCCTGGGCTCCTGCGGGACTTGAAGTCGTAGTCAGGAGAGCCGTGAAAGTATGCTGCACCAAAGATCGAAGCAGTGTTAAGAGCTTCTCTTTGTCTAAGCTGTCCATAGCGCTTGCCTTCTCCGAAACGCCGTTCTGGGTGGTTTTCGACGACTCGATGGTGGACGAGATTGATCGCGTGGTCTGCACTGCCGCGTCGATGAGACTGAGCCAAAGCTCCTCATCTGGCGAAAGAACTTCTGACGTGTTTTTTGACTTTCGTTGTTGGACGCCGTTTGCCTTCTTCGATGACTTGGTCTGGCCCTGGCAAAGCCAAATGCCCACGTGAACATATTTTTGCAACGCTCGCAAAGTCTCTTCGGCTCCTGATTGCAAGTCATTTGAACTCTCCTGTTGAGCGCCAGACAAGATACCTTGCAAGGCCGATTCAAGGGTACCGAGGTGCTTCACAAGCCTGTCCATGGCATCCTTGACTTGGCCTTCTCGAGCCATGAGCACGACCGCAGCGTCAATCACGCCGGTTTCCTCCATGGCAGGCAGCAAGACATCCAACCTGAGGTTGACGGATTGTACCAGGCCGATGTAATCCGACACATGTGCGGAATCATACTTGCACATGAGCTGGACGTAACGCTCGATGAGGACTCGGTCTGGGTTCAATGGGGTCTCGACGTCTCGCTTTTCGGGCTCGAGCAACGTCCGCAGGTAAAAGAACTGCAGCTCGGGTGCGTCTTCGGCAGAGTCCAGGATGTGTTGGTGAACGTCCGCAGACTGAGCTGCCAAGACTCTCGCCGCTTCGACGGGGTTAATTCCGAGGAGTTCCCTGGCGTTATTCTTGACTGCTTCGAGGACTTCTTGCACCTGTCGGCGATTCAGACCACTGTGTGGCCGAAGACAGTCCCCGAGGCATTCAAAGACGGCATCCCGGTCAGCGGGGTCTTCGAAGTACGTCTGGACAAGCTTGTCATACTGTTTGTCAACCTTGTATTGCCTCTTCAATATCCGATAGAAGCCCGCTTTCTTGAACATAGGAATCAGCGTGGTAACATCGGGAGGCTGGTAGATCGAGAGCAGGTATTCGGCACTTAGTTGGGCGTCTTCGGCTAGGTCAGCTCCAGGGTAATTGCAAAGCCCGGCCAAGACCTTCGTAAGCGTCGAGCCCGGGAAGAGCAAGTATTGAGGAAATTTGGGAAGGTTGCGAGCGATGAACATGTCGAGGTAAATGGTGTCCTCCGATGCGAAGTCTGCTGGGTTCATAATCTCCAACAAGATTGAGACAATGTACTGACGATCGACCGTGAGCCCGAATATCTGCTCTTCAGGGACATCGCCCCTAATGCCGCCGTTAACTTGCTTCTCAGGAGAGTCGTTCAAGAATGAATCTTCAAAGGCTTCGTTTATAGCACTAAGGAAGCTTGGGGCATCGAATTTCAGGATCAACCTGAGGTATGGGAACGACGGCTCAGTGTGCTGATCTGGCCGTGTGAGAAACCGCCGAGTGCTGCCCTTGGGCCACGTGACGCTATTTCCTGAGAATAGAAACCAGTAAATCTCAGCTTTGGCTTTGGAGGCAACGGCGGTGTCCATGGCCTCCCCGGTGGGGTATACTCTGCCCGTCAACGTGTATGAGAGATAGGGGAACATCTTCAAGGCGTTAACGCCGTAAATCTCGTCATCCATGTTCCCGGAAGACATATAGTCGCCGTTGCTCATAAGTGGCACAAGCAAGGTTAGTAGGTCGATCAATGGTGTAATGTAATCGTTCAAGGCCTGATTCCAGACATAAATCAAGGCGTCGTAAAGACTGTGCTGCTTGCACAGAAGGGTAATCTGGTCCAAATCTAGGGTCATTGTGTCCATGTGGACAATCATCTCCTCAAGGCGACTCTCCCAACCCTTGCTGACGTAGTGGGTAACTGTGGCCTTGACAATGGTTGGCGGCACAACCGTGATGTTCTTTTCCAGAATGTAAGGCTCCATGGTCTCGAGAAAAATGCCTTCCACGCCGGCGTCTTCATACCATTCGTACATTTCATCGAAGAGAAAGTCGACGTCGCCTACGCTGTGGCAGGCCGTGAAACAAGTCTCAGCCAACTCTCGAAGGTGGGCGTCGTCCGCTGCAGCTCGGTCTTTTTGCCGCTGGGTGAAGGCATATTTGAGAGAAGCTCGCATGATCTCCATGAGCTTGTCTCGCACCATCGAGTGGCGCAACTCGGTATCTTCGGGTAGGCCAATTGTGAGTTTGTCGGCGTCACCTGTGTAGTACGATGTTCCAAGCTGAATAGCACCAACGTAATCACCATTTTCCATCAGAGCAATAATGCGATCAGCCCAGTTCGAAAGCGATCCTATCGAAACGTCGTTGAAACCGAGCAGGAAGATTTTGCCCTTGTAGGTTTTGAAGCTCATGTAGAAAGCGTCGGCCACAACACCATGCATCGATGTGTCGTCCTCGTCGAGCTGCTCGACCAATGTGTGTAACTGCTTAGAGAACAGGTCGGAGTGGTAAATGAACTTATTGATGAGATCAAAACCCTCGGTCATTCGCATACTGCGGTCCTCGACGACGATTAGGCGCTGAGTAATGGTCAAAACTGTGAGAACAGAACGGCTTAGCCACTGGACCGCAACAATGGCTTCTTCACACTTCCACCGACTCCGGGCCTTGAACTTGAGCGTGGGCGGCTTGTCCTTGTTCTCTGCTGGTATCTCGTCTACGTCCAGAACGGTCAGGACGTTTGACCAGCAGTACACCAATTTGACTTTGGAGATGTCGCTGCCTGTAACGGGGTCTGGAACCTTAAGCTTCACCGCAGGAAACCACGCCAGGCAGCCGGTCATCGCACTGTGATGGGCGACGTCTTTTGGTCTGGCCGATTTGTGTTGTGTCTGGGCGACGGGTGTTGTAGAAACGATAACCAACAGATATGGTGTAAGCATGGCCGTCAGGCCGAGGGTATCCGTGGCGCGTTCGGTATTACCCAAAGGACACGGACTAAACGCCAGTACAGAACTGGGCTTCAGAGGCTTTCCGGCAGGAGGCGCCGCGTTCGGGTACCGTCCGAGTATCCTCGTTGTCTTTACAGTTCGGCCGAGAGAGCCAGTGCCTCTAGTTGCCAGATGGGAGAAGGCCATGCCACGATCATCCGCTGACACGAGCGCAGTGTGCCTGGTCCCCAGAAATCCGAGATGGGTGACCGCGACACCAGGGAGATGGCCATCCATGGTCCGGTTCTCAAGTTGCGACTGGTCTAGGTGCGGAATGGACAGGAACGGCCTGGACGCTCGGTTCGTCTCCCACGTAAAGATGCTTCCATTCGCATGGCCCCCAGCAATGGTGGTGTGATCTGCCGACACAGCGATTGCCGTGATGGCACCCGACTCGACGGCCTTGGTCCCGGGCCCGATGATGGTCTTCAAGACCTGGTTGTAATCAAACATTAGTATTATTCCCTTGCTCGTCCCCAACACAATCGAGGCGGAGACGGCGATGCAGGTCGGAGCGCCGAAGTTGCGCTTGCCGGCCTCGGAGAAGGCCTGGCCGTTAAGTTTCTTCAATCTCGTCCATCGAACAACTTCCCACGGCGGCGAAGGGGTATCGGTATCTTCGCGGTCGAGCAGTCCTGAGCTCAGGGACGCGGAACGGCTATGGCCGGTGAGAAAAGCAGGTGAGGAGGATCGCGGGCTACTGATGAAGCTGGCGGAGGAGATGCGGGATTGGAATCGGCGATCGAAAGGACGGAATGACGGGGTTGGACTGCTGAGGCCTGGTCGAGAAGCGACGGATGGGAGGACACTGCTGCTTGGAGAGGAGATCACGGAGCCCTGAGGTTTGTGGTTAGCTAGTGCAGCCTGAAGCTGATAGGGCTACTTGCCTGAACAGACGGGGAATCGTCGGGCAGAGACATCAGGGAATCGATGGGACTTCCCACGCGCTTCGGCGCCGCATCCACTGATCCCTCCTCAGACGCATCGTCGGCTTGGTCTCGTAGTATTTGTCGATACCGATTTGATATAATGCCGTTCTCAATTGCTGGAGAGGCATCAGAGGCCTTTCTTTCTTCATCATCCAGAAGGCCGACGATGCCGTCCTCCTCCCCCTCGGCCTTTACCA
This sequence comes from Colletotrichum gloeosporioides, assembly GCF_011800055.1. Classification (NCBI taxonomy): domain Eukaryota; kingdom Fungi; phylum Ascomycota; class Sordariomycetes; order Glomerellales; family Glomerellaceae; genus Colletotrichum; species Colletotrichum gloeosporioides. Next base: position 79,299 of record NW_025544735.1, on the reverse strand, counting down.
TCCCTCCATCGCTGGGAGCTTGTACGTCCGCGGAGGACCGGTCGTCTGGATCTGCCATTGTGTCTCCAGGTCCATCATCTCTCTCCGTCGGTGGTGGGGTCATCAATGGCGGTTCATCAAGCACATGTCTTCGGTCGGGCCAGAGTTCGGTTTGGGTTCAGAAGCTAGGCCAGTGCTCTCAGCAGGGAGGGAGAGCGAGAGGGCCTGACTCGATCGGAAACAGCAGCTGGAGGATGATAGAAGCTGGCCAAATGAGGCGAGGACCCTTTCGAAACGTGATTCTGCTTTTCAAGCTCCTATCAGACGAGGAGAAGCTGACTTGTCAATGGATGATCAGTTGCACTCAGTAGGAGCGCATTACGCAGTTGGACGCGCACAGCCCACACATCAAGTTCCGGGTTCCAGGTTCCAGCCACCCAGAGCTCTACAACGGACCGCGGTTTCTCCGGCGGGCCCGACAGCGCCTAGCAACGTCGCAGTGACCTTTGATCGTCACGGCGCAAGCCCGGTGGAGCTTTCCTTTAGCACTTACATCACCTTACAGCGCTGGTCACACTCTTTAATGCGACCAATCTCCACACGCGTCGCGAGTTGTCAGATCAACATACCCCGAATTCAAACTGAAAACCACCGCTCCACCACCCGGCCAACATCGCAGCATTGTCTATGTCTTCCATTGGGCCCCAGCTGCCACCCCATCTCACCAAGAGGAAGCGCAACCCAGACGACGACAGCGCCGACTCACCGCCAACAAAGCAGACTCGAAACACCGACGAGATCGATCTCGACGACAGTTCCGATGACGATGGTTTTGGACCTAGTGTGCCTGGCGCATCAGTCAAGGAACCTGCGCCGACCGTTAAACCTGCCGTCGGTCCAACGATGCCTCCTTCCAGCACAACGAATACAAATGAGATACCTCTCGACGGCTCTGATTCAGAAGACGGCTACGGCCCATCCGCTCCTCGCGCGACATCACCGAATGCTTCCATGTCCAAGCCCTCAATAGGTCCTACTCTGCCGCCGAAACAGCCTATAGGACCCACACTCCCCCCAGCGGCTCACCAGGGCGGGAACGACGACTCTTCATCAGACTCGGAGGATGACTACGGTCCTGCTCTTCCCTCGTCAATAACCTCTGCTCAACGAGCACAAGCTGCCGCAGTAGCAGCAGCCGCGGCGGCGGCATCGGGCCCTGCCGCACCTCAGCGCGATGACTGGATGCTCGCACCACCGACACAATCTGGTTACCAAGAGCGCGACCCGACCAAGCTCAAGAATCGCAAATTCGCCAGCGGCAAATCGTCATCGGCTGCGGGCGGCAGCGGTGGGGGTATCAGCAGCATCTGGACAGAGACGCCAGAACAGAAGCGCAAGCGACTTGAAGATGCTGTGCTAGGTCGTGGAGGGGAAGTCGGCGGAGCAGAGCAGCAGAAACCGCGTCGTACTAGAGAAGAAGAGGAACGTGATAGGCGCATCAGCGAGAACATTGCAGCAACCCGGGGGAAGAGTATGTATGATGAGCATCAGACAGACAAGAAGAGTGGCGCAAAGGTTGGAAAGGACGGCGAAGAGGAGGATGACCCTAGCAAGAGGGCATTTGATAGAGAAAAGGATATGGCATTGGGCGGCAAGATCGGTACAGCCCAGCGCAGGGAGTTGCTCAACCGTGCCAAAGATTTTGGTGGCCGATTCCAAAAGGGGTCATATCTTTGACGAACGTAAAGGGCCGCACGACAGGAGCAGGTGGGTTTAACCGAGTTAACCCAACCACACATTTTCACAGAAGAAGCACAAAGCCATCAAAAGGAGTTTTTTGTGAACATTGTCAATTGTCATTATTCCGTGTCGATTGATGCCTATGGTCGCCGCAACTCCGCCGCTCTCCTCAAAATTCAGAGGATACAAATCAAGCCAAATCAGTCCGCCCTGACTGTAATGCAACTCCCTTCTGCCACATGGTGCGGCTGCCGATCCTTCTTTCCCCTTTTACTCCTTGGGGCTATTCCTCCGAACACACGTTATATGTAAAGGTGGGTATGAAAAGCGGTGTCGTGAGCGTGTGTATAGATGCGGTCACATCGCAGTCTATGCTGAGATCTGCAAATTGATCTCAGGGGTATGATGTACAAGAGTAGCACAACGGAAAAAGATCAAAGTCGCTTTTTCGGGCAACTTTTGTCGCTTATATGTAATCACCGCGCCTCCGTAGTCGTGGCGGTGGCATTTTGAGTACCAGCTTCGAGCTGAGACGGAGTAACGTTTGCGCCAGACGCGGTGGGAGAGCTGCCTTGCTGCTGATCCCCTCGTCTGAGAGGATTGCGGAATGCGGGCATGCGGAAGCTGGAGAGCAGACCGCGGGATTCTTGGTTCTCTGCCACTGGGGGTGACTGAGGAGGGTTGGGACTGGGATTCGTCGCAGTCTGCTGGCGAGCACGCCGACGGCGGTTGGCGCGGTCATTATTCTGGCGATTGCCTCTGTTGCGACCACCAAATCCCAGGCGCGAGCCGCTGAGATTATACCAGGCAGCAGGAGGAGCATTAGGCATGTTCGTGCGAGATGCTGTGCGAGCCATGTCGCCGTTAGCGTTGGCGTCACCCTCGGGAGCAGGACGAGGCTTAGGGGTGTAGTAATCGGCCTTGCAAAGAGGGCAGCAGGCACGGCGGCTGGTGAGCCAGGGGTCGACGCAGACAGCATGGAAAGCGTGACCGCAAGTAAGACCACGAATATCGTCATCGTCCTCCAAGGTGTCGATGCAAATGGCACAAGTATCACCGCTCGTGGCCATCAGTTCAGGAGGCAGAGCAGCGTTGATGTGCTCATCATCCTCCTCATCATCCTCGCTATGGACACGCTGGAGGGGAGTAGCAGAAGTCGGAGACTGCACAGGGGCACCAGTAGCGTCAGCAGTCGCGGTAGAGTTATCGCCTTCCTTTTTGGTAGCATCCTCAGATTGCTTTTCGGACGTGGTTGCCTTGTTACCGGTACTGGTGGCAGGGCGTTCCTCAGTCGAATCCCTCTCCTTTGAAGGCAACTCGGGAACAATGCCATCGACGGAACGCAAGCTGTTTGCGCGACTCGGCGGGGCGGAGACGCCGCCGGCCGTAGGGAGACCCTCTCTGGCACGTTCGGAAACCCACGCCTTGTACTTCATCATGGGAAACTTGTCGTTCACCTCATCCATCGTCATCAACTTCTTCTCACGGCGGCGACGGTGCGGGCGAGGCATGTTCTCCAGATTGATGGGCTCTCCATCCTCGTTCAGACGCATGGCGCGGTTGCGAGCGTTGTAGCGGAAGCAGTACTTGACACCAACGATAATCCTGAAGCATATGTTAGATGCTGATGATCCCGGTAGGAAGCCAAAGTGGTAGAGGGCTCACCAGAGGTTAGTGAATACAACGCCGAAACCGAGAGCCACGAAGAAGAGTAGAGGCGAGCTCGTAGAGCCACCGCCACCTCCCCCTCCGTTTCCTCCATTGCCGCCAGCGGGGGTTGTTGACTGAGGGTCACTTGATGTAGTCGGGGTGATGGAAGAAGGATCGAGTGAAGTCGTCGAGGGTACGGCGGAGGAGGCTGCAGATGACGGGAGGGTGGAAGTCGGAGTGTCCGACGAAACTGCCTGCCGCACGACAAAGCGTGAGACCTCGACGAGGACTTGATTGATGACTGCCATGATGACGGATAAAATTGATCGGTTCGAAATCGAGAGGCGGAGTCGTCAAGAAAAGCGATCGCACACCAGCGGATGGTGATGTCGGAAAATGATCACGGTCGGGGGAAAGGCGAGGGCATCGATGAATTGATTGATGGACTGTTGCGGGAAGGCAAGAGCCTAGAGGTGAAACGCGGAATCCGAAAACAGCGTCTCGTGACGGAAATGGTCGACCTGAACCCTCGATCGCATGCGGCCTGCAATCAACGCAAGTCGCAGTGAAAAAAGACCCTCTTGGAGAGGGTATGGCAGAGAGTCGAGATCCCAATCCACTCAAGCCGTGTTGCACAGCGGTCGCGGTGGGCAGAGGGAAATTGAAACGAGAGGAAACTCACGACTCAAAGTCGGATGGGGGTGGTTGAAAGTTGACAGAGGCAGACAGGAAGAGTGCGGAGGGTGGGAAAGTGCAGGTGGAGTGGGATAAGTATGGAACGGTAGGTACTGTGGGACGCTCACTCTCTGACGGACAGGACAGTAACACAGCCCCCCGGTCGGGTCGACGTAGGAAAAATAAAAGTGGAAATGCGAGGCGGCGGGCGGGTAAAGAGCGTCGTGAGTGTGAGGGAGGAGCGACGCCGACGGGCAAGGGGAGTGAGTGCGAGGAGCAGGAAGGAACCCCCGGACACCCAGACACCACACACACGCTCTCTCACACACACCTTCACTGAGGGGGACACCCCCCGGTACACCACCTAGACCGGAAAGAGCAAGCCAACACACTGCGGGCTCTTTTTGGTTCCTTCTTGTGTTTTTTCCCCGGGGCTGGCTTCCGTTTGCCTTCTCGGCCAAGAGAGGGAAGGTTACGAGGGAATTGCATTCAGTTGTTGTCTTCGCACTATCTTTTCTTAACAGATACTTAAATTCCTTACTGAGTCGAGGATGAGAAGGAAGAAGATGACGGGGAAGAGCGAAGAGGAGACTGGGCATTGCCTGCACTGGACTGGTGCTGCAGGGAGGTGGAGGGGGAGCTGGGAAGGCAGGAGTGGAGACCTGGGGCCTCTTTCCCGCAAAATGCAGGCCGGGCGAGCGAGGTTGAGGGCGACCCGTGTTGGCTGCACTGTGCTACTGCGATCCCTCAGACAATTGAACAATTAACATTTCAGTTTGCGCACCAGTGCACCACCACTACACTACGTACCACCACCACCTCTGCTTGTTGCTTGCACCTCCCATCTCACCTCTCGCACCTTGTTGCCGCGCACCCTGCCACAGCTGAGAGCCTGAGTGTGAGAGAGCGGAGGCCAGAGGAGGGTGCCATGAACACCAGACGGTGTCACTGCCTCTCGAGAGAGTACGTCGCAAGTCCGCTTCTCCCCTTCCCTTCCGCTGTGACCTGCAATTTGCAATTTGCGAATCACAATGCCGTGGTCTGGATGGTTTGACAGCCTTATTGATTTGATTAGCTGACCTCTCCAGCGTGAGTAAAGACGCTGAGCGACCAACAATTCTCTCAGACCCCAAGCGACCTGACATGGGCTCAACTCCAGAGAGTCCGGGCGCCAGTCAGGCAAGTCAAGCACTTGGACCCAAGCCCCCGTCAATCACTTCGTTTCCAGTCCACGGGATAGCCGAACTAGTCTTGTTTGGGAAAGATAACGGCACGCTAGGCACATTATGAGTGGTGGGACGGGCTCTCGAGCAGGCCACCATCCCCCTTCAAGCTTAGCATCGAGACTGCTGAAGTGTTCACGTTGTCGAGTGGGTAGCTTGCTTCCAAGTTCCAGCAGGCATCGGGCCCTTGGCTGGGGAACCAGGAAAGAGAGGCGGGGGAACTACACAACAGAACTGAGAATGCAGTGGAGGGCCTTGCAGCCGCTGAGCGCAGGGGTTCACCATCGAGCTGACTGCTATTTCTACCGATACTACGCCTTAGCGGCAGCCAACACCTGTTCGCTAGAAAGGAAGGCTGGCCCGGTCTTGTCACCATGCTACTTTTTGCATGGCCATCTCACATCTCAACGTCTTCTGAATGGCATCACAACTGCATCCTTTTTCCACTTGCCTTCTCCTCAAACCTCTAGCAAGGGCACTCTAGCTCTTCAACCGTTCTCGGGCTGACCGTTTTTCCTTTATCGTCATATTCCCGTTTCAGAGGCTGATACCGCCAGGAATCAAGGGGTCTCCATGTTACGACCCCTATCCAAGAGGAGATATCACCAGGGGCCAACTTGATACAAAGTCTCCCAATCAAGGTACGCGTTCCTGCATCGCACCGCCATGGGCTCCTGAGAAATGGACACGCGCTTCGTCGCCCGGAGCGCCTGAGATTCCAAAAAGACGTTCGCCCGCACGATTTACACCCCGGCCGAGAGGTCTTTCCATGCCGATATAATGGGCCGCATATGGTATCCGTGCCATCGCGCGCCGCCCAGTCTACGGCCGAGCATTTACATTCCATATTTCCGTCTTGCAATCTCAAACTGTGGCCAAGTATCGAATTCCAGATATTGCGGTAAACAGATTTGTGTGTTCACTCGAACAGAGGCCTTTGTTCTTCGCCCTTGCCGTCCGCCTTCGCCCCCGAACTAAGCACGGCAGTCAGCCACTCAAACTTGGTCCTTACCGTCACCGCCCACCGCCAACCGCCCCGGCGCCCCAGTCCGATACTTTGGTGATCCCCAAACCCCAAAGAACGAGGTAAAGGGTGGGGTTGCGACGGCTGATGGAAGAGGCCGCGACACCATGCAGCAGCGTCCAGCCCGAGAAGCGAAGAAGCAACTTCAACACTCTAGCGCGCGTTCGCCAGAAAGAACAACGGCTGGGGTCTAGTGCGTCGAACGAGAATCTGAACGGTTCGGTGTTTCGTCATTCGTAACTTGCCCGCCCAAAATCACCGCGTGTACGCCACGCTGATTGCTTTCCGAAGATCATGCCGCATGGAACCGCTTTACAGAGATTATCACGATAGGCAGGGCCTAGAACCAAAATGGCACGTTGGCGACTTACATGCATCGCTTGCTCTCATCCTCCGCCGCCATCAACGAAACCCCTGCTGGCTGGCACAGGCTTCTCTGCGCAAGGAGGAAGCTTACAATTGTAACACGGCCTGGATCAATCAGACTGATCTTCTTTCTTTCTTTTGTTGCTTCTTCTAGCCGTGGCAGTTTGTTTTGACTCTGCGCCCCGGTCTTCACAAGCAAAAGCAATTCTTTAGCTCGGTGTCTCTGGATTATTTCCGTGTCGGATAAGCTCCGCAAGAACACTGCTGTCGAGTCAAGCAATGTCAGGAAACCCGTCAGACTCAGAAGCCTCGGATGGCGAATAGCCAGGACATGCTTCCCGGTGGAGGACGGTAAGCCATCTCAAGAAAACCATGTCGGTTCAATTACCTCGTCGGCAGCGCTTCGGCGAGCCGACACTAGGCTTTCCCGGCCCGGCCATGCCAACACGGTAATTCGAGGCCCATGTCGCTGTCTTCACCCAACCCAGGATGGCGGCTCGTCTTCCCGCATGAACGGGAGAAGAGTACCTACATCACGCACGTATCCGCGCAATACGAAAAGGAGAAACAACGCACCCCGCCTCTACGACGTCCTGAATTGCGCCTCATTGGGAGGCAGGCATCTGAACACCTCAGACACGTTCGGCATGGAACCTGCATCTCAGTGTTGCGATCTAACGCACGACCAGTCAGCTCAAATCTTACAAGAGCAATTAATAGCTCTTGACTTCTGCCCATGACGAACAACGCGCGTGTCGTATACCGCTGCAGCCAGTGTGAAGTTCAGATGGTCGTGACCGGAACGCTTAGACCGACGGGCAACTGATTTCACCCCAAGTTTTCCAATGTTTCAGCATCACAGACAAAGACGACGCTTTTCGCCACGATGTAATCTTCAGCGGTGTGCTCTGTATCGCACTTGATTCAGGCACCGTCAATGCATCCTCCTTTGTACGTGTCGCCTCAACTCCTCGGGCCCTACCGTCGGTACTCCCAAAAGGCGCATCTGCATCTTCTGTCTGGCGCCTCTGCGTTGACTTATCAGTGCCACTCACCTAGTCGAGGAATCGGTGTTGTCTTGGCAGTCAGTGTTCCTTAGGCCCGACCAAAGGTGTCAGACGTAAGAAAAGCATGATAGCGCAACGCTGGCAATGCAGCACATGCGTGTCTCGAACGTCTTATCAGATGCCAAACGGCGAATTCTTTCACCTCACTGACGAGTCCCTTCAAGACACTGTTGTCCGTCTCAAGCCTTGTGCCCCCTGTAAGGAGCCTAGACGCCTTCTTAGTAAAGCTTGGCCGACGCCAGGACCACTGCAGTCTCCGGGGGCGCCCAGCTAATGCAATTGGAAACCAATAAAACGCTTCTTGCTCTACCAATTTCCACCAGTCGAGCGAAGATAGCTTGCAGAGAACGTTGCGCTGGCTTCCATGGCTCAAAGACGATGAGCCTTCCATTAACTGGAAGGGTTCCAGACGTGCAACAAGCTACTGTAAGAAGACGTAGGACCCGGTGTCACTTACTTGTGAGATACGTGTAAAGGAAGCGAAGCCGATTGATCCGTCGCTAACAGCCCGACAGTACGAGAATTTAGTCTTTTTACGGTGCGTCTGGGGATTTGATGGCCAGCGCCCAGGGATGCTGATTCGACAGATGACGCTGACCGAAGGTGAGTGCCGCAAACTCCGGACACACCACCACCAATCCCCCGTCGATGACGGCGACGAGAACGGCTTGGCTCCCGTTAATTCGGCCATTGTTAGTATGGCCTTGCCCCCTATTCTCGGGACTATGGCCATTGTCCAGACCTGCGCCTCCGTGTCAATCATCATCACAACCGGCACTTGTTTGTCCTTCTCGCCCGTACGCTTTGAGAGTTCGGCGCGTCGGCTGGGGTGGTGGTCGATTCGGCAAACCACTCGTCATGCAAAATCCTCATGTGCTGGCAGGCGACCCACCGAAAATACATTGAAGCAGCAAGCTCGAAATGCTAGGGAAAAAGGAATGTTGCGAAGGCTGGATGATTATTAAGAAGGACCCTGTAACAACTAGGATCATGCCATCATCATCCTCATCGCAGCATGCGTTCTTTCGGGTGCTGGTGGACCCTGAACGGCCTTACACAAACCAGCCGACCTTCTTATCGTCGTTGGAGGGGATCGTCGCCAGATCTCAGTGGCTGGCGCCGAACACACACCACGAGTCTCTCAGCGGGAATGCCGGGAACTCGTGGTCAGCTATCGCAACATGCCGACACCCGCAAGCTTAATCTTTTGCACACCATCTGACCATTCCCGTGCGCTGCGGGTAAAAAGAGACAAAACCCGTTTTCTGCCCACAAGTTCCTGACGATGAAATGATACGACCCAAGCTTCGATCCCGGAGAAAGTGATGTCAGGCCACGAGCAGTCTGGAGGCTCCCGAGCTTCTCCTTCGTCGCGGGTTCATCGCGGGAATGCAGATGCCATCATATGCGGTGTTGGCTGTCTCTCGCAGGGCACAACTGGCGCGAGGGGCTATGCAAGCCATTTGTGATAATATTCATGGTCGACCTACATGTCCCGATGTCGAATTGCAAATCGTGCCTCCAAAATCGCAAATCACAGATCTTGGCTGCTCCCACTGCCGAACACCGGCGTCCAATAGACTTCGCCGTGTCTTGCCCTTCCCGCCGCCGGCACTCTGTCTTGACGCAACCGTGATTGCTTCACAGAAAGGATACACTGGCGCGCGCGAGAGCGCGCAGGCGACCTGTCAACCCGGCCATGCGTGGGTTATGTGGGGGAACCGTGTTCGAAACATAATAACACCCCCGGTCGTGTGAGGGCGACGGGGTTTCACGGTGCCATTATTACGGTTTTTTTTTGCTGCTCTGCAGTCTGCAGCAAAAAAGAACAGGACTGGTTCAAGACTTGCCATCAGCCAATTGGTCGTCGGCCGGAATGGATGAGATCATTTTCGATGGAACCCCCGACTCCTTTGTGCGCACACTGCGGGCCCCTGGTCCCCTCCGCAAACCCTGGCTGGTGCTGTCGATCTTCGACGCCGCGCCATCCGGGGAGCGGGCTGGACTTTGCTGGAATCAAGCTTCCCAGCGCAAGCCCCTGCGATAACGGCGGGCGGCGGGCAACACGGCAAAGGGCGAGGATGGTCTACGCCCGGACGGTCAGACTTTGGAACTACGCGCCGCCCGACGGAGACGGTTTAGTTTCGCTGTCAGAATGGGACACTTGCTGCTGTCAACTCAGGAAGTTTGATGTGAGGAATCTGGACAAGAATTCTTTCCGGTCCTTCCAGATTGCACGACATGGCGCAGTTCTTTTTTTCCACATCTCTGGTCGTGTGCGACGACGAAGACGATGGTTGGTACGGAGGTGTGGAGCGATGAGGAGGTCCTCTTGGCCCCGTTCCCAGCCTCTCTTGGCCGAGGGCTGGGCGGGCCAGTCATTCAATCAACCCGAAGTCCGGTTACGCGTCCGAATCCTGGGCCTCCGCTTCCGTGCCTGTCTCCTTCCTTTGCGTTCCTTTCCCCACCGGCCAGCGGTTAAACAGCCCGCGGGAGGGTTGTGCTTCTGGGCGTCCGGAGAGAAGTGCGGCAGCAAAGATACTTCGTAGGCGGCTACGATGAAAGGAAGAGGGGCGGAAAAGGCCATGTTACGCGTGGGGCGACTGGCACGCGAGACTGCGCATTGCTTGCTTCCTATGTGGCATCCTTGCCAATAACGTGTCTGAGAAGAGCGGGAAGACCTCGCAGGGCTCATTTGCGGAAAGTCTTCATGGTCCGCAGGGAGGGTGGCCCCTGGGATAAGAATTTCGTTCGCGAGAACCTCTTAGCCTGTGTCGTGCAATCTAAAATCTGCCCAGACAGGCTTTGGGTTTGTCTGCGAAATACACGAGCTGCACACATGCACGTCTAGCTCGTGTGGCTGATCTATTGTTTCAACTGCGACACCAAGCTTTTTTCAGGTGAAGAAGCTTATGTACAGCGTCGGCCCTCCCTTGGGTCCAAAGTCATGGGGGACCCTCCGACATCAGAGAAGATGGTTTTTTTTACTCGGGTTATCAGGGGGTCAGTGCTGTTCAATTACTCGAGTCCGGAAGGGCCAAGCATTCCTGTCAAGTGTCATAGTTATTGAGGTGGCCTGCGCGGACGCGGCCGGCTCCGGAACGGAGGGTGTCCCGTGCTAGAGAGGCCCGACGGAAGAGGACCCTTCCGCGAGCTGCGCCGGATGGGGCCCCGTCGATCCTTAGTCTCTATTGTATTGTTGAATTTCAGATATATTCGGTGATCATGCCCCCTGAAGTTGGCAACGACACCCTCGCCGCCGGGTTCTCTGGACATCTCGATCGTAATTTCGAGTGGTCGCAAGCTGCTGGGGTTGAACTCAGACGAGCTCTTTGCGACTTATACGACCCATTCGGGAGTATAAGGGGGTCAAGCATGATGCGATGCAGGCCGCCTTGTACCCAAAGGATTGACTGTGTATAGACAGACTGCGGTATGCAATTCTACTTAGGTTGCAGAACGGCGCCTGGAGACGAGAGCCGGCTTCGCTTCGACTGACACTACTCCGTGATCCAGAACTTGGCGAGTTAAGAACTCGTTCTCCAAATGCCATGTATCACAGTAACGAAACCGAGGAATGACAGCTATCAACCAGTCTCAGACCTAGGTCATTGTTTGCCAACTAAACACCGAAGCTGTATGTACTTTGTGAAGTGTCAACCCGCGCCTACCCAGGCAAACACGAAGTCGTTCCGTGTCTAGTTACGGGGCTCGGGCGTGCATTCGACAACCCGGCGAAAACGTACGTCGAGTTTATATAAGCATTCAGGCCATAACCAGACTCACTACCCAACTAGATGGTGCTTGTCCTATGCCCAAGCGGCCGCCGTACTTGAGAACGGATAACAGCCTCAAACCAACAAAACTGCCAAAAAGACATACAACACCAGGCATTCGCCGGTCGTCACCGACCCGACTACTACTCCGGCTCTCATCGGCTTGTCTCTGGGAGAGCGGACGGGATCCCGAATTTTCCGATGGATATGGTCGTATGTGACGTTGTCGTGGCAGGCGACAGATTATGAACGAACGTTGGCAGACCCAGTGGCTGGCGTTGGGCTTGTGCGGAAAGCCAATTGCCAAAGTTTGGTTCGACAGATCCGAGATATGCAAAGGTGATATTGCGATCCATACTGGGCATTCACCACGTGAGATGTAATGAGAAAGCGATGGCAAGATCATGGTACGTATGATAAGAAAAACCACACCGCCATGGAGGAATCAATGTCACAGGCCCGTTGATTGCTGTGCCGCACGCCAGCTGCCGCTTCTGGTATATGCTCCCCATTTACCAGGGTTTCGTCGCAGATACGTGTAGAATCCGGAAGTGGGCAAACATGGATAATTCGTCTCCAGCCGAGAAGAGGGGTAGGGCGACGTTAATCAATACCCAAGATCTCCCAGGTCGAAATCACGGCCTTGCAACATTTGATTTCCTCCTGCCCTCGATCGCACATACACGTACGTATATTGTCACAAGCGAGATCGGTGTCGAGCGACCCTTGTGTTCACTTTGCCGACAAGTTTTTAATCGGGGCTACATTCACTCGCCTGGGAAGAAAAATGTCCGACAACAACAGCCCCACTGCCGCCGCACCCACGGGAACTGAGCGACCCCAGGAGCCCGGTCAGGGAGCTGCCGCCGAGACGACCGCGGCCGGTGCGAATGAGGGCGATGTCGCTGCGGCGGCCGCAATTGCGGCTGACGAGGTGAGATGTTCCTGAATCTGTCGTGACGTGCGAACACTCTGACACGTTCGCTGTAGGATGCGGACGACAACGTATCACTGAATGGTGTGAGTGGCCAAGAAATCCGGTCCACAGAGGACAGTTCTTTTGCGAGCAGATGTTGATATCGTGGCTTCCAGGGCAGTGTCGCGCCCTCTACCTCAACCGTTGCAGAATCGATATTTGAGTCCAGGCTGGAGAATGGAAGAACTTACCACAAATACAAAGACGGGAGTATGCGCATGTCCGGGCCCTATTAGATCGAGCAACGACTGATTAAAGCAGAGTACTGGGCACCTAATGATGACACAGAGCTGGACAGACTCGGTATGCTTTCTTGGTGGGGTATCAAAATCATCGCTTACAAGACGGTAGACGTTGTACACAATCTCTATCTCCTGACTTTCGACTACGCCCTGGGAACTGCACCGCCCAATGACGAGAACTCAAAGGTCGGGCGTGTCTTGGATGCCGGCACCGGCACTGGCATATGGGCGATCGAATTCGGGGAGGGCCACACCGATGCTGAGGTGAATGAATCCCACCGCACCTCCGATACAAACAACACTAATAATCTGAAATAGGTCATTGGCGTTGACTTGTCTCCTTCTCAGCCCCAATTGTAAGAAGCCCAAAAGGTTCTCCTGCGACCAGCTTGCTGATTGCGGCTTTAGTGTCCCCTCTAATGTTCGTTTCGAGATCGACGACATCGAGGAGCCGTGGACTTTCAATGAGCCCTTCGACTATATCCACAGCCGGATGATGAAGGGTAGCATTCGTGATTGGAAAAAGTTCATCCAGAGTTGCTTCGAGTAAGTTTCCTCGGGTTTGATGCTTCTACTGGCCACTAAGCGCTCTGCTATCAGTAATCTCACTCCCGGAGGATATCTTGAGCTGAACGATATCGACTTCTTCCCGAAAACGGACGATGACACCATCCCGAAGGACAGCAAACTTATGAGGGCTTTCTCTCTCTGCTTTGAGGCGCTAGAAAAGCTCGGGTCTCCATTTGAAGAGGTCAACCATTTTGAGAGCATGCTCACAGAGATCGGGTTCGAAGACGTTAACGTGAAACGTTTTAAGTGGCCCACGAACCCTTGGCCCCAAGACAAGAAGTACAAGAAACTAGGAGAATGGAACAACGAGAATCTTTCGCCTAATCTGGATGGACTTCTCATGGCTCCATTGACGCGAGCTTTGGATATGTCCAAAGCAGAGGTTCACGTAATTGCGATGGAGGCTCGGAAAGAGCTCAACAACCCAAGTATTCACGCTTATTTCAATGGGTAAGACTCCCTCAGGCCCCTGGGCCCCCCTGCCGTGAAAGCTTTTCTGACATTGCTAGCTGGTCGATCTACGGACGGAAGCCATTGAGAACCGGGGACAGCCAACCCCCGGCTGCATGAATGGATGCGTTTATGTCGAGGATATGAGGCCATTGGGTCTTCCACTTGACCAGTATCATTTTGGGTAGTAACAAGTAATACACGGTGATTTGGCTTTGGAAAGTGGCATTGCTATATTAAGCATCAAGATAGGCCTCGCGTCTGAAGGTCCTGCGACAAGACCGCGTGTGACTTACATGAGGACTGTCCAAACTGGCACGCACCCACCATGAGACCTTTCGAATACGCGAACGTTGAACGAAGACGATCTTTGAAAGCCTCGGTACCTAGGTGAGGCATTTCTTCGAAGGAATGCCAAAAGCCAAAAGGCTGACCCATTCGGGCAGGTCATACTGAGTGCTCACCGCACCTCCGCCCGGGCATACAAACGGCTGTGTTCCGGCGGAGGAGGTACCCACTCTTTACCAGCCGTTCCGACAACTCGGCTCCAGTCCCCCAAAGGTCCCCCTCACAACTCTGTTCCCACTTCTCATCAGCCAACGAATCGTTTTTCAACCAACTCAAATTCAGGCGAGTTCTCGACCGCCTTCCCATCAGTTCCGAACACAGCCCCATTCCCGGGTGCGCGGAAAACGACCAGACGACTAGGACCACGGAGTCAGCAGCAGCAGAAGAAGCGCCATTTGATTTCTTTGGTTTAATCCACCCGCAGGTACACTCACTCACGCTCGCATCGCGCGGCCGACTCTACCAGCCATGCCTCCCACGAAGCTGCCGGAATCCGGCAACCCGCTGTAAGTTGTTCAACCGCCCTCTCTCTTTCTTTTGGTGTTGCCCCCCGCAAGATTTTGACTTGCGCCTCCCCTTGGCTGCATTGAGCTCCGCCGCACACCTGCCTTATCTCACTCTTGCTCCCACTCCCACCACCACTTCCACAACCGGGGACCGCTCATCCAGCGCAAGCATGGGCTGCAGGTATCGCGGTGGCTGAGCTCCACGCGTACAACGTACCCCAACCTCCAAAGGCGGGGAAGCGAAAAAGAAGGGTCTTGAGTTTACACCGACCTTGCCCATTATTGTCGCGCGCCCACGCCTCGGCAGTACCAAGAGACTAACACATCGCGTCAACAGGGTGTTTTTTGATATCACGCTTGGCGGTATGTGAAGGCCTTTCCTTATTGGGGACCACCAGCTCGGCGGTGCGGGGACGCGAAGGAGGGGAAACGGGCTCGGCGCCGGATGGACTGGCGAACCCGTCCGCCAGACACCATGTCGTGGAAGTCGTGAAGTCATGAAGCCATTCGCACATCTCGGGCACGTGGGCAACCCGCCGAGACGGACGGCCTGGGCTCGAAGGTTCTGTGCTGCATGCACTACCCGCTGCCACCGATCAGGCGGTTCGACAGGGGAGGTTCCTTCTTATCTTGACTGCTGTCATCGCCGACGAGATCGTGGCGTTGACATTCTCAGCCCCGGCTTGGCTCTTTTTGACTTTCCAGTCTCCGGCGCCCGCTCCTCATTTCTTCCCTCCCGACCCCAGTCATCCCGAGCCTGCGGGCCCACGTTTCCCGGCGGTGTTCGCTGACGTTTGTGCTGCGTAGGTGAGCCCTTGGGCCGCATCACGTTCGAGCTCTTCAACGATGTCGTGCCAAAGACGGCTGAGAACTTCCGCCAGTTCTGCACCGGCGAGTCCAAGAACGCCCAGGGCCGGCCGCAGGGCTACAAGGGCTCCAAGTTCCACCGTATAGTCAGTTACTCCCTGCACTCGTTCATGTCGAAACAGAAGTGCGATGAAGTTTGGAAACACAAAAGTGCTAACAGGTTCATGACGTGTAGATCCAGGGATTCATGTGCCAGGGCGGCGATTTCCTGAACGGCGACGGAACGGGGAGCACATGCATCTACGGCACGACCAAGTTCGCCGACGAGAACTTCAACCTGAAGCACGACCAGCCCGGTCTGCTTTCCATGGCGGTAAGTTCTCATCTTTCTTTCATCCACTCAACTTTTCCTGATTTACGCCCCTTCCAATCTGTCTCAGCCTGGGTGATTCGCGGCGACGGCCTCTCGCGACCAAGTTTCACTAACACCGAAATCCAGAACGCTGGCCCCAACACCAACGGCTCCCAATTCTTTATCACCACGGTCCCGACGCCATTCCTCGACAACAAGCACGTCGTCTTCGGCAAGGTCGTCGACGGCATGGATGTCGTCAAGATGATGGAAGCCACCAAGACGGGCTACCGCGGCAAGGACCAGCCCAACCAGGATGTGGTCATCGCCCAGTGCGGTGAGATGTAAGCGTCGTAGAGATCGAACGGGTGCTGCGAAAGTCGAGGCGTTCTGCGTGCGGGCTGTCAGGGGGGAGGAAGCAATCGAATGGAGTCACATGTTTCCCAGGGATATGCCTAATCCCATCATCCCGGCTTAGTGGGAGCCCAAGGCTGGTTTCAGATCTATTGGAGCTTTTCTAGACCTCCCACCATGTGTATTTCTGGACTGGAATTACTAAAACAGCCGCGGTAGTCGTCTGATGACAAAACATGATAATCGTGTTCGCGCCGTTGCCGATGTGATGGTTCTCTCGGTCCTGGAGCTGCGACCTCAGGCAGGCCTGGATAGCATCCAAGTTCCCATGGAGCAAGAATATGCTTCCGTGTTTAAGTCGTCGTCTTCGTCATCCAGGAGTGACAAGCGATTAGCGCTTGCCTATCCGTCCAAGTACGTGATGTTGCATGAGACAACATTGAAGTGACTCGACGAGCTCAAGCCATGACCATCGGCCAACCATCCAAGCAATCGAATCCCTATGAGAGAGTATTGTCATCTAAACCTTGATCCATCTCGCATTGATGTCAGCTTTGAGTCATCCCATCTCCATGGATCCAACTCCTGGGTTTATTCAGGTGTGGGCTTGGAAAGCAAACAGCTAGCTTGGAGCATGTCAAAGAGGTCAAGGTCAAGCTCACTTGAACTTCCTGGACACTCACATTACTGCGCATTTCCTCTCAAGGTCCAGGAGGGCGATGATTGAGTCACGGCACGTCATCACTGATATGTTAGTTACGATAACCTTGGCGTGTCACGAGGCAACAAAGAAGTGATTGTACTTGATTCCATTTGACTACCTACTGGAGCATCTAGCCCAGTGTACTGGCTTCCATCCATGAGTCCCCCGTTCATCCGAAGCCGTCCTCCAAGTTTCATCCCACGTCCCTTAAGCGTCGCGTCGAGCCACACAACCTAGAAGGGGGACACCCAAATCTGGAAAGGATCTAGAAAACAAGAAAAGATGAGGCCTCGTGGGAGACCCATATGACCAGAAACATGATAGAATCCTCGAAGAGAGACCTGAAAAGTAAAGAAAAAAAGGAAAGAGAGAGGTGGTATCATCCGAAAAGGTCAATCCCCCCTCAACGCCCCAGCACATGCCAGTACCGTTTGTATGCCCCTCCAATTGTGATGAAAAAACCTGAACCCTTTTCCGTCCCCACCCCATTCCACCTGGGGTGTATCCTGTAAAATTCAAATGCCCTTCATACTCCGTTGACCTCATGACTGTTGTCCAATTCCGTAACCGTGAATCCGGAGAGGGGGGTTGAAAGAGAAACAATGCCCTGTATCCTTTGTATGTACTGTTTGGCCGATGAAAAATGAAAGAATGCCCAAAAGTGGTATTGCGGCAAGGGTGTCGTGGAATACGTGGGGTCATAAGCGTCAATGAGTCGTGATAACGAGAAAGGAAAGAAAAGAAACCGGTCAAACCAGGACCGCAATGTGAGAAGAGAAACATTCAAGCAGGGAAGTCGTTGCTGTGAGTGAAGTCTGTTGGTGAGACTGCTGAAAGGATGGTGTGTCCCCTCCTCAAGCAAGTAACCTCCGTAGCTTAGATGCGAGGGTTGAAGTTCCAGGAGTCCTTGCCGCGGACGTGGCGACCCTTGAGGAAGGGAGTAGGGCTGACCGAAGCGGGAGCAGCGCCGTCGACGAACTTGGCAGGGTTGGCAGGGTTCTGCGAAGGAGTCGGGGTCGCCTGAGGAGCGATGGTGACAGTGAGCATCGAGTACAGAGTCACAGGAGCGGCCGTGACGGTGACGGTGCGGACCTTGTCTCCAGTGGGCGTGGGGGTAGGAGTAGGAGTGGTCGGGGCAGAGGAGGTGACAACCTTCTCAGAGCCGTTACCAGGAATGGTCGAGTTGCTGGGGATATCGTCGCCCTTGACGTCAACCTGGAACTGGTTCTGGATCTGATCCTTGACGGCGATGGCGTTGTAGTTGGGCTTCTCAGGGAAGTTGAAGGCGGCCAGGGCGTTAGCTTGCTGCTTGTTGGAGGTAGAGGCAGAGGCAGCGTTGGCGCCCTTGACGAGGGCCTCTCCCTGGACCTTGATGGTGGAGCAGCTAGAGTAGATCTCAGCGGTCGTGACATCATCAGAGGTGACGGCGCGCTTGTCGCCCTTGAAGCCGGAGGGGAAGTCGGCGAACTGGCCATTCTTGGAGTTGGCGACGGCGGAGGCCTTCAGCGTAGGCCAAGACCAGACCCAGTAGAGAGTGTACTCGGAGTTCTGGGCAACATCCTCGGGGAGCTGGACGGCCGACTGGCACCAGATATCGGCTCCCATGGGCTGGGCAGCTTGGTGAGGGAACTTTGCCTGACGGTCGGTGGAGATGGACTCGCCGTTGACCTGGTAGCACTGGCCATCGTCGTAGTTGCGGGTAGCCAAGAGCTTGCCACGGGCATCACCACCCTTGCCATCAGCAGTCCACTGGCGATGAACGTCGAAGAGGGTATCGTTGGCTCTGGGGTTAGTGGTGCCATAGACGAAGACAGTACCGCGGTTCAGAGGCTTGTTGGGGGGGTTCTCAGGCTTGGTGACGTGACCGTTCTCCTGGTAGCGGAGGGAGACATAGTCGCCGGGAGCAGCGGTCAGGTGAGGAAACTGAGCGTTCTGGGTGCCCTGAAGGTTCTGCTTGCAAAGGTTGAAGCCCTCGTTGGGGATGCGGTTGGTGAAGGCCTCGTCGTTGAAGGAGGCATCACGGCCGTGCCAGCCGTTGGAGTAGCCAGCAGGGCCGACAAGAGTGCCATTGGCAGCGACACGGTTGAGCTGCTCAACCCAGGTGTGGGAGCTGGCAAGCTGAGGCGCGCCCAGCAGGCAGGCGACAACGAAAGCAAGAGTGTTACTGCGCGCCATTGTGGAATTCGTGATTTGTGTGTGAGAGTGGTGTGAGAAGGAAAGTGAGGGGA
Organism: Colletotrichum gloeosporioides; assembly: GCF_011800055.1. NCBI lineage: Eukaryota > Fungi > Ascomycota > Sordariomycetes > Glomerellales > Glomerellaceae > Colletotrichum > Colletotrichum gloeosporioides. Next base: position 60,263 of record NW_025544735.1, on the reverse strand, counting down.
TAAGGGTATTTGTGTTAATGCTGAGGATCAAAAGATGATTCTTGTGACGGGTCTGATTCGAGAAACGTGAATCAGGGAAGTGGTTTGTGAAGATCACAAAAAGTTGAGTGATGGGCTGGGAAAAAATAAATATTAGGGCTGGTTGTTGTGAACAACGGGAGGTAGGTGAACAAACCAAGAGAGGCAGGGTCTAGCGCGGGAAAGAGCGTCTGCTGGTCGAGTCTTCCAGAAGAATCGAAGTTGGGTTGGCTGATTTGTTTTTTTTCCCTGCAGGTTTTTTGAAAAGAAGATAAAACCTTTTCCAGAAGTTGTAAGGAAGAGGTCTAGGCCAGAAATACTGAGTTGAGGCGGCCGAGACTGAGAAGTGAACAGAGCAAGTCTGAGTGGAAGGTTGTGTGAGAGAAGGGTCGTGTGAGTGGTGGCCGAGGCGTAAATTTGTTGTTGTGATTAAGACGTCCGGCGCAGTCAGGTACCAGCTGAGTCAAGAACTGAAGAGGGCTACGAAAACAGGAAATGAGCGGCCGTCTTTGTGTACTACATGCGGTCGAGGCCAGCAGTCGATTCTATCTCTTTCTTTCGGTCGAAGTGGGGCGGCGGTAGAGGTGAATTCGAGCGTCGAGGTCAGGTGAGAGGTGAAAGGCGAGGTGAGCGAACAGTCGAGTTGATCCGAGGAAGGAACAATGGAGGGTTAAAGGCAGGAGGCCTGGCTTCCTCAAGCGCGTACGACAAAGAAGCGACGGAGATTAAGGTAGGGCGGTCTCGATAACAGGCCTCAAGGGAAAAGGGAAACAATGCGATTGTTTCTGCCTTGTTCGTCCCGAATTAGCGAGGCGGTGGCCAGCACAAGAAGAAAGAGGCGTTGATGGCGGGGGGGTGAGGAGGTGAGGTCAAGACCGTTTTGGGATGCGAGGCCCAGGTTGGGTTTAATATCACGAGCGTGTCACCACACCACACCACGCACCAGGCACCACACGACGAGCTGCCGCCTTACCCATGCCATCCCTACCGTCACTCATCTGCCTAGACTCATGGTTTTTTCTGCACTCTCCATCTCTCGGCCGCTGCAGGGTGGGCGAGCGAGCCATGATCGACGGAGAAGGGACCCGAACGACAGGCAAACACCCATGCGGCGCATCTTGGAAGTCGCGATCCAAAACGACAGCAGTGGAGGCACGCGGGCGGGATGGCACTCGGACAGGGGGATTCTGGCCAAAGAGCGTGCAAAAGCACTCGAATGCCGGGGGGCCGGCCATAGGGTCGGACGGGTCTCGTTATGGGACGAAGAGCCAGGGAAAAGAGCGCGTGTTTCTGATGGGGAGTCCTGGGCGCCAGTCGACGTCGTTGCGAACAAGAGCCCCGGGTTGGTGTTTGACAGGGAAGGGTTGAGGTTGAAGTGCGAGTCTTGGCACCGATGCTTTGCGAGTGCAGCTGCAGCAGCAACGACGTTGACTGACGGGAGATGGCCTGCGCTACACGCTTGTGTGGATGTGAGTGATGTGGATGGGTGGGTCGGGGTACCTGGCACTAGGCCCCAGTGGGGACGTTGGCTCGTAAGTACCGTTCTGCGCTGCTCTCCCGCCGCAAGGTACCGGTCCTCGTGGGGTTGCAGCGATCTTGACTCTTGGGTAGCCGCCACGCTTGCCTTGGAAACCAGGGGTCACCAGCGAACGCCGAAACATGTAGCCTCCCCGCACAAATTGTGTGGTTGTGGTACCTCGGTCGCGATGCTTCACAGCAAAATCTGGAACAAGGGGCTCGCGCTGCTCTGAGGATCGATGCACCTCATCCAGTCAACCAGGTCCATGCGGCCCCTGCCCGAATTAAGCGAGCTCCAGACGCAAGGGTCCGCTACCACCTCGACTGGCAGGCGCTGCCTGCACCTTGCGGCGCCTGCCAAAATTGGCATCCCAAGAAATGAAAGTCTGGACTCCTCAGTCAGTCAGTCACTCACTCGGGTTGAGATGCATCGCTGCAGGCCGCTCTTTCCCTGGGCAGCCACTCGACGCCATTCCCGCCCGCTTCTTCACCATTTTTCTTCTTCCCCTCGCTACCTGTTCTCAGCAACGTACCGTAATGGGTCCCCGAGCTCTTGACTCAGCCACCGCTTCTTCCCATCTTTGCCGCGCAGCCAGAGATCATGGGTCTGCCCGTGTGCTCGATTGGCTGCGGTTGGCGCACACTGCCGCCGGAAGTGACGGCGAGGTCTAAAACGGAATTTGAAAAAGAAAGGACCGAAATCTCTCTGCCAAGACCCGAACCCACAGGCTGTTTTCTCGTCGTCTCTTGTCTGGGCGACTAAAGTAGAGCGTCTCGTGCCGGCACTCCCAATGGCAATTGCCAAATGCCTTGTTTGAAGCCAAGAATACCAGTCTCTCTTGCCGCGGATGGAGTCGCGGATATACAAGAATTCAACCCACCTCGGAGCTTCGACCAACTCCAAATTCCCACCCATCATCCGTCACCATCCATGACCCGACCAACTCGACGAACGCTAGCGTCGCCGCATCCCAGCAACACCATCCCAGCAACATCTTGCTCACTCGATAACCTTACGTCTCCTATCTTGCGCGATTCTTCGCACCTTGGTCGTGTCAGATGGACCGAGGACGGCCACCAACGATTTCTGCTGTCAGTCGACTTCACATACTCTCTTGGTGCATGCTGCAAAAAGCTTGGGCCTGGATCTGTACGCTAACGTCAGACGGCGTCTAGAAGCAGAACACAAAGACGAGAAGGAGGAAAAAGAGACTTCAAGTCGACGCGAAACACGGGCCCACGGCCCCTACCTTAGCACCCAAACACCAAGCCAACGATACCCAGTCTTGTCTTGTCTGGAGATTGTCACCTTCGCCTCCGTGCTCAATGCTCTAGAACCCAAATCTTTCGCCCGCTCATTCTCAAACCCCCCAGTCTGCGATCCCTGGCGAGCGTCCATGATCTTCCTCCCCAACCCTCGAGGGAAGGAAAGTGCTCGTCTATCCTCGCTCTCGTGGGCCCCCGGCGGTGGTGGGAATTTTGCAAATCCTCCCACGTCTCATCGTCTGTGCGCATCCCCCGTTCACTGCAACCACTTGGACGTTGGGGCTATTCTTCGCCGGCTCCACAGCCACTAAAGCCCGCCCGCCGCCCGCTCCCCGGCGCGCCATCTCCGGATCACGGCTCCTTTCAAAATCGTGGCTGTGAGGCCTAGTCTTGACAGCGCTTGCCGTTGCCGCCGCAATCTCACCTCATGCCATCCATTGGACATCACAATCTCTTGGGAAAAGAAACATCGTCAACGGACCGTTGCGTGATATCTCTGCAAGCATGCCAAAAGGCTCACCGGCCCATATGGCCCCTATTTCGCCACCACCGTTCTCGCGATATCACACACCTCGGTCGCCAGTGTTCAGACATGCAGCGTTTCATCTCGCCTGCCGTCCATGTTGTTCAGACCACACACTCAACACACTGCACACGCACTCGCACTCCAGTCCGATGCCCCCTGTGTGTCCGTCCCAACCCCCAAGTCAGAAGGGCAAAAACCCTGCGAACATCTTTTCTGGTTTCCACTGATCATCTTTTCGCTTCCAAAGCACGTCGACTCCTCCTCCCCGCCCCGCCCACTTCTCGAGATGGTCCTTTCGCATGCTGCTGCAGTATCCACGCGTGCACACTCCGCATATTTCGTGCTTCGAGTGAAACATTCCCAACTCCACGAATCTCCGTCCCACCGTCCAACCGTCAGGGCGATTGATCCTCCTCCCAGGAGATCATTATCCACCGTCCCGCGACTAAACGCCGCGACGGCCCCCGGGCGGCAGCGCGTGAGTATTACGACTGTGGTCTCCAATTAGCGACAGCAAAGTAACGTGAGCGAAACGGAGGAACCACAGCTACGCAAAACGCAAAACATCAGGTCTTGGCAGCCCATCGAGGATCGTCTGATCTTTAAGCTTCCATCACCTCAAACGCTGATGAGGACAAGAAAAGAGAGACAGACAGAGAGAGATGACCCCACAGAAATTGTAATCCAATCCTCCCCGACTGACGACGACGATGGACCAGGGAACGTCCCTTTGGCTGAACCACGTTCTCTGCGTTTCATCTCATCACCTGCAGAAGCTCTCTGAACCACTCGCTCGTCCGGACAATAGGCATGACAGGAGAAACAAGACATTTGTCGGGCCAATGCAACTGCGAGGTAGAAACCGAGTCAATTCTTTTTTTGTTACCCGCTTGTTCTTGCGTGGTGGTGGTGTGTGTGGTGCGCAGCAAACACATGCCATAACTCTCTCTCTCTCTCTCTCTCTCTCTGTCTGCTTCTCTCCCACCTGCATTATGGTATCAAAGGGTTCTTCTTTTCTATACGTCAAAACACATTTCCGTCCCTTCCCAAGATACCTTTCTTGAGCGTTTCACACATGAGTCGGCCGTCAATCATCCCACCCCAATCAACCTTCCCAACCCCCTTTTCTGTTCTCCCATCCTTTGCGCCTCAGATAGCCCGCCGCGCAGTCCACACGCGCATGTTTCCCGAGGTGATGTTACATTCTCTGTCTGCCGCCGTCGGCCGACCATGAGATGTTTCAGTCCCAACTCCGATGTCCGTGACTACCCTCGTCCATGACGGCTGCCGGCGCTCGGTGATGCACCAGCTTCTGAATGGCGGTCGCGGGGAAGTTCTCCCGGCTCTCCATGTCCAGGCTGTTGGAGCGTGCCCTCTTCCTGCTGCCGGTGAGGGACTTGAGCGGGCTGATCGAGTCCAGGGAGGGCAGCCCATCCGCAGGTGACCATCCGGACCTGCCGTCCGTGCCGGCCACGGCAGCGACTGCCGAGACGGCCTGGGCCCACGGCTGCTGGTTCCAAGCCTGGTGTTGGTGGTGGTGATGGTGGTCTTTGCTGCTGTCTCCTGCCCACAGGTTGGAGTTGGCCGCCGTGGCGCGTTGGTTTTCGCTCTGCCACTGCTGCGTCTTTGCGTCCGATGCTGCTTCGTTCCATCCGTTCCACTGGGGCAGGCTGTGGAAGGAGGGCGCGGTGTCCCACTCGGAGATCCCCTCGCAGTCCGCGTCGTCGTACACGCCGACGCCCACGCCATTTGAAACCTGGATGCCCGCCGTCGCAGACAGGAACGGGTCGGCCGGAGTCGGCGCCATGTCGGTGACCAAGGTGCTCTGGCTGTCCATGGACGTCGTGCAAGACCCGGCCAGGAAGTCGAGTTGATGGTGCGACCCGCCAGCCAGCTCGTGGCTGCCGTCGTAGCTGCTTGCGTAAGACGAGTGGATGGATGCCGTCGGGGGAGGCGTGGCCAGTCCGTGGGAGAAGTTGTCCATGAGGCCGAGGGTGCCGGTTGATGCGAGGCTCGGCAGCTGGCCAGGCATGGTGACGGACTCCCAGGCAGAGCTCATGTTGTCGTTCATGACGGCGGCAAGGTGGTGCGAGTAAGGGGGTGTGGGGGCCATGAGCATGTCGCGGCTCGGAGCGGCGGCGGGGTTGACGCAGACGTTCTGTTGATGGGCTTGCGAGACTGGGTCGAGCGCCGTCAGGAAGCGCCAGGTCGTGCCGGGGGGGTTGAAGACCCGCTTGGGTCGGCCTCCTCCTCCGCGTCGAGAGGAACCAGTGTGCTCGTCGCCTTCCTCGTCCGCCGGGCGCTTGCCCTTCTGCGCCGCTGGCTTTTCGAAGATGGGGTTCCACTTGTCGTCGAAAGCGTGGATGGTGCGGAACTTCCAGAGGATGATGCCGCGGCGAGTCCAGACACGACGGTCAGCGTTGTTGTCCGGTGGAGCAGACCAGAGCTCTTGGAACATGCCGACCTGCTGGATCAGCTCTGCCGTGGTGCGCTCTGCCTCGAGGGCGGCCTCTTCGGCGGCCTTGACCCTCTCGTCGTCATCCTCAATCTTGGTCTTGTTCTCGACCGGCTCGAGGTATCCGGCGCAGGTGCTGAGGATGCTCGCCCACTCGGCTGCGGGGAACGGGACTCGCACGTCTTGTCTGGGGCGGGAGCGGCAGTCGCAGTCGAACTTGTTGTCTTGGCATCCGGGCCTGTGTGTGTACTGCACACCGACCTCACTTGTCTGCTCGACCACGCAAGGCTCGTTCTCGCCACGGCGAAGTTCCTCCGGTCGTGCGAGCTTGGTGACGCACTTCCACCTATGGTTTTGGAGCGCAGGCTGAGAGATGCTAAGCTCAACGAAGCCGTTGAGCTCGGAGCCAGCGGGAAAGTTGCTGCGGGGATGGATCTCGAGAGTCACAGTCATCTCCAGTATGTCGAGCCATTTGTTGTCGGCGATGGCGTACTCGAGCGACTTGTGTAGAGGGGCGAACTTGGCTTCCCATTCCTGAGACAGCTCTGTCACCGCGGCAGATTCCTTCTGCGCAAGCTCGCGGTTGTACTCGTGCAGAAGAACGCTGCCGTTGAGGCCGCGAGACAGGCCGTCTTCCTTGTGCAGGTTCTTCTCCAAGTGGGGGTAGTACTCGTGGTCGAGGAGTTTGCCGTTCTGGTCGTAGGCGTCGCCGTTTTCCTCGATCCTCACGCCGGACGAGGCAACGAAGATCCAGGCCGTCTTGGGACGCATGACAACAAGAGAGTCCATGGCCAGAATCTGGGCAAAGTACTCGTAGTTGGGTCGGACGTCTGGGAGACGGCTCTCGGAAAGGGCAATCAGGACTGGGTTGTCTTTAAAGGAGGCCATTTCCAGGTTGTCCTTAAGACGGGCCTCGCTCTTGTCGGGATCCTTGACGAAAAAAAAGTGATCTACGTGATATGAGTTCGTGGTCGAGTTGGCCCAGTGAAATTGACTTACAGCATCTGTGCTTCTCAAACATCTTCTTTACAACTTGAATGTGGCTGGACACTTGCTTTCGTTTTCTCTCCTCGGCCTTCTGCCCGGGCTGCAAGCTGCAGCAGTAGGCAATCCAGAGGTACTCGCTGATCAGCATGTTGCGTCCAAATTGCTTTCCTTGCATGCTGTACTTCTTCCTTCCCATGTGGGGAATGATAAGGAGTGCTGGAAGCCTGGGTTAGAGATGCGTTGAGTTTTCCAGTGGAAGGAGACTTACAGTCAAGGAACGCATCCTCCAGTACACGAGGCCAAATTTGCTTTTCATTGGGGTCTTTCTGGTCCTGCTTGTCCCGGTAAGGGCGAAACTCAGGAGCATAGTAGATCGGGTTGATGTCGTGTCGCCCTCGTCTCGCAGCTAGGTGCAGAGCATCTGACCTCCGAAGGCTACCACTGCTCCGATAGCTTGCCCCAGCCTGCGAAGGTACGACAGGAGGAGTTGGGATGTTGGTAAGCCCCGGAGAGAAGAGGCCCAAAGGGCTGTTGCGGCACGATGAGGCCAGACTCCCCAAATGGGATCCAGTCTGGGCGTTGCCCGTCGACTCCCTCAGTGGTTGCCTGCCGGTTGGTGTGCATCGTCTGCTATCGTAGCTGTAGACAGGCGAAGGGGAGTAACGCTGGGACGGTAGCACGGGGCGCGGGTGCTCCATATTGAACCTCGTTACGCTTCTTCTTGCAGCGTAACGTTCGTTACTGGGTATGTCGATGACGGATTCCGGCGATGTGGTAAGGTTCGTTTCCGTTCTTTCTCAGTATCGTCCCCCACTGGAGTCTGGGGAACGGTATGCGTTGGCGAGGTCGACTGAAATGTAAACGGATTCCTTGAGAAGAACGGAACCCCTGAGAGAAAGAATGGAGGATGGGAGGCAAGAAAGAAAAGGAATGACTCTTCAGGAATTTCGCGGGGCTGGACAGGGTTTTGTTCGTGTTAAGAGAAGGGCAGGGACATGTGCAAGCTCGCTTTTTTGTGTCTTCGTCCAATTTCGCCCCGGGGCAAGATTCCTCGGGAAGCTATACAAAATACGGAAAAGAGTGGAATGGAGCGGAATGATGGGAAAGTGAGAGTGAGTATGGTGTTTTGCCGATAGGCGAAACGAAAGGAGTGTGAGGCTTTGAATTCCGCAGCTCTCAGCTGGTTGTTGTGATGGTTCCTGTGCTCTTGCTTTGTATGACCAGAGCCAGGGGTGAGCAGGCGTGGAAGAACGCTGGTCGACAGAAGAGACAGATAGGTGGTGCTTGAAAGGAATGGCACTGGCATGGGATGTACGTCAATATAAGTTCCTGAAGTCAGGTACACCCGCTCGAGGTCTGACAGAGGGGAGGCGAGGGAACGGGTGAGATCGTTGAAGGCCAGTACAAAACACACCCGCAGCTTGCCGAAAGAGAAGAAGGTCTGAGAGAGATTGTCACCGTTTTGGTCGAACACGCCGGGGTCCAGATCGATGTCAACACACCCCTCATTTTAGCCCTCTGCTTCATCGTCCTCCTCTTCCATTCCCCAAGCATGCCACGTCTGGGGCCTTGGGCCCAGCCCTGTTCCCTTCAGGGCAGAAAATAGAGCTTGTGGTCCACGGTCTCCCCACATGAACTGCCAGTGGTCGGAGGAGGGGGAGAGGAGATTCCACTTTTCCCGTACTTGAGAGGCCTGGATCAGCTGATAGAAGGGAGGTACCTCGTGGGGGAAACAGAGAGAAGTATGCACAGAATGACAGCGAACAGGTGAGGCGTTGAGGCGCAGAGGGTAAGCTATCCGCCAGTATGGTCGGAACGATGCTCCGGGGGAGCTGGATGCGAGGGGAAGGATAGAGGGCGGGGCTCATTTTGGTAAGAGGATGGAGCACAGGCAGGGCTGGAGACATGCCTGGTCGAGGAGAGAGAGCCAGGAGAGAAAGAATCCAATCAGGCAAGTTAGGGAGAAGGGTGCGAATAGCGTGGTGGTAGACTCGATTCAACACCGACTGACATGACTTGACAGCTTCATCGAGGTCGATGGGATAAGGCCGCTGGTTCCCTTCGCCCTGGGACGGACCCAAAAGTGTATGTGCATGTACGTACGTCGACTTCGACAAGGGTCACCCCACATGGAAAATCGTGAAGCTAGTTGAGCTGGAGGGGTGGCCGAATCGAGGCAATGGCATGCAAGGGGGTTGGTCGAGGAACGCTTGCTCATGGGGACAGATCAACTTGGGTCTTGAAGTGCGGTTTTTTAGATCTGCACGTACCGCCCACCCACCACCACCTGCACCGGTACGACTTGCCGGCCACATCTGTCTATCAGCCGTTGCCATTTTGGCTTAGAGAGAAGGTCATCCACAGAGGAAAGGCAAGACCACACGCATGGCTGGAAAGAGCGTGTGGCTGTTTCGTGGTGACCATGCCTGATGCTGAGTCCAGAACTCCCCGGATGCCTTGCGCGGGAACAGAGAGAGCAACAGAGAGAGGGCTGGAAAATCAGCACGTGTAAGTAAAAACAGATAGAGATAAAGGGCATAGCGCACCGGACTCTGGCATGCTGCCATGATTGGAAAGAGACAAGGCTCAAGAAAGGGGAGAGACGCATTCCTGCCAGCGGGGCAAAGGAGGTGAGGGTGGCCAGAGGTCGATGATTAGGAACCTAAAGATTTGGATAGCGTTTTGTTTTGTTTTGCCCCTTCATCATGCTCGCCAGTGTTGATGATCTTGATCATGACGGCGATGGGGAATGGCAATGAACCTCGCACTTGAAGCTATTGCCATTGCTATTTGGGTGCACGGAGGCAGCTAGGAGCATATTGAACAGTAAGCCGCCCTCTGCAACCCCACCGTTGGCCGCCTCCTTGGTTCCCGTCTCTGCATGATATGGGGAAGCCAATAGCGGGACGGATTATTTCTTGCAGGAGGGAGGTAAAATTGGTCAGAAGGGAATAAGGGCGAAAAGGGCAGGGCGGGGTGCGATCGGGCAGATCAAGTCTCGGAGCTAGGGATGACCAAGACAGACGTGCGTACAGAATCACAAATCTGGGTAGACACTGGACTTAAAGAAAATGTGTGACCTTCCAAGGGGCAAAAGCAAAACTTACGAACTTGGGTACAAAGGTACTCAGGTCCACTGCATGAAAACTTGGAATAACGCGACACATGATACCATCGATGAGCAGGCTGGCGAGAAGCGTTGTGTGCCGTAACAGAGGCACAGATGGACTCTCTTTTAGATTTATTTACTTCTCGAATCATTTCCCCTTTCACATATCCATCTCGTCGGCATTTTCGCCGATATTGACCTTCTTCCTGCCCTGGCCCATGAGCTGCGAAAGGGCGACCTTGCTGACCTGGCCACCGATCTTGCGCTGCATCTTGGCAATCTCCTCCTCGGCATCGACTGCCTCCGCCTCGGCGTAGTCGAGAACAAGCTTGCGGCCCAGCAAGTGGGTGTCTCGCAAAGCGTTGAGCGCGTTTTCCGCCTCCCGAGGGGTGACAAACTCTGCAAAAGCAAAACCTCTGGTTGAGTTGCCGAACTTCTTGGGCAGGCGGACAGCTCTGAGCTGGCCATAAGTGCTGAACAGCGTGCGAATGTCCTTTTTGGTTGCCTCGAAGGGCAAGTTTTTGATGACGATCTTGGTACGCTGGCCCGCCGCCTTGCGAGCCTTGTCTTCCCGGCGGCGCTCTTCCGCCGCATCCTGGCCCTTGTGGGAGGCCTTGACGGCGAGGGTGTGACCGTCGAGGACAAACCCATCCATTGACTTGAGAGCCGTTGAAGCCTGTTCCATTGTCTTGAAGACAACAAAGCCGAATCCCATACTGAGCACCTGTCCTGGCTTCTTGGGATCCATCTTTGTCTTCACCCTGGCGGACACAAACCCGTCCAACGGTTTAAACGTCTCGGCCAGCTTCTCTGTCGTGGTGGAAAAGTTGAGGTTTCTGACAAACAGCGACGTTGTCTGAATGTCTGCCTCGTCCTGCTCACCACGCTCCAGAAGCTCAGTAACGCTGAGCTTCTGCACGCCAACGGGCCGATCTTCCTTGCCCTGCATCATGTTTACTGAGGCATCATTCTTAAACAGGTCCTTAGGCCCCTTCTCCAAGAACAAGACGGTGTCCTTGATCCGCCTGTAAGCGAGCTTGGCAAACGCTGCTTTAGCATGTGCGGCCTGGGCGAACTCGACGATGGCAATGGTACCACTGGGGGGCATCAGTACTCTCAGGACAGTGCCGTGCTCCTCAAACATGATCCTCAGCTCCTCCATCGTCGTCCCGAAGGGGAAATTCTTGACCAGAATGGTCGTGTCGCCCCGCTTTTGTGACTTGAAGGCATCGAGATCTACGCCATTCGATGCAAAGTATGCCTTAGTTTCCTGGATGATCGACGTCTCGGCGATGGCCTGCTTGACACCGGCGTCCGCCGACGTGGGATCCAGCAGTTCTGATTTAGACACGCCCAGGCGGCTGGCGACCGAGGCGTTGACGGCGTCCTGGTTCATGTATAGTGAATTCCAGTTGAAGGAGCTAGACGCAGCCTCCGCCTTCTTTCGGATCAGGTTTTGCTGTTTCAAGGGCAGCTTGGAGATTGCAAACTCGTCCAGCCCTGTGTTGCGCTTTTCCGCAGCGGGCAAGATGTGTAGAAGTCGCCCTTGAAAAGTCTGACCATCCGAGGACTGGAATGCGGTGACAGCAGAGTCGGCATTCGTGAACTGGACCATGGCATAGCCCTTGCTTGTGCCAGTAGCAGTCACCGGCAGATGTACCTGTCCAGGAGATTAGCAATCGAGTCTTGTCATGAAATGTCCATGAAAAGCCGAGAAAGTAAATCATTTTTTCAGAAAATCAATGCATCTACTAAAATACTGATCCAAGGTTCGCATCAAACATCATTCGATGTCAGCTGTCCCTATCTGGATTCATCATATGATTGTTGGGCACAGTGGCGGTTCCAAATGTGAAAAAGTATTGCTGCTTACCTCTTGAAGGTCTCCGAATTGCTCGAAGTGCGCCCGCAGGTCCTCTTCGTTGACACTGTAGGCTAGGTTACGCGCAAAAAGTCTGGAGGTTCGCTTGATGGTGGCAAGGGTGTCATCCTCGTCTTCCGCAGCCTTCTTCTCAGAGGGGGCCGGGGCGTCGCCGGCTCCAGCTGGACTTTCTGTCTCGGCTTTCTCGGAGGGCTCCACGGGTTCCTCGTGGTTGACCGCGGATGCGCTTCCGATTGTCTCTTGATTGTCTCGTTGAGCTGAGGGCTGGGGTACCGGCTGGGGTACCTCGTCGTCATCCACGAGGTCCAAGAGACGGTTCGTCCTCGAACGGAGCCAATCATCGTCTGTAGTTGCCGCGTTGTTATTGACACCAGTAGCGGGGACAGCACCCTCCTCCTGAGTCGCGTCCGGCTCAGGGTCGGCGATAGAGGCAGCGTCCGGCATGGCCTCGTCCTTTTCAGGCAAAGGCTCCGCAGGGCGCTGGTCTCCCTTCTGTGCCTCCCTCATCTGCCGTTTCTCAGGCCGAGCCGGGATGGCCTCATATTCATCATCACTCTCGCCATCCTCAAGCAACTTCTTCTGCTCTTTAACAGCAGCAGGGGCCATCATGTCCACCATTTCATCGGCAGCAGACTTCTTCCCAGGCTGGAAGACTGACAAGTACTCGCGCAGCTTGGGGTTGGATTCATCAACCTCCTCGCGCTTGCGCTTCTTCTTCGAGCCATCATCCTGCTCGGCGCTGGGCGGTAGAGGGGCTGCTGAATCTGACGTCTTCGCCACAAATGACGGCCCGCCCACCCCCCTCGTCTTCTGAAGGGCGGGATCTGCAATCTAAAAGGGCAAGAACGTAAGCATATAGGGGTCATAGTATGTTTACCTGGAGACTTCTCCAACGTACCGGCCTTGCAAGTTCAACATTGATTCTCGACATTCGGACGTAAGACTTGTTGAAGTACTTGACCGCTTTGGCAGCAACATCCGGAGTCTTGTATCCAACATAGCCGATCCTCCTCTGTGGGATGACTTTGACGTCGGTCACTTCGCGACCACCAGCCGAGAAGTGCTTTCGAAACTCGGCATCGGTGATCTTGGGTGGCAGCCCTCTTACGAAGATGCGGGAGGTCTCCAATGCAGGAGTGGCAGCGTCAGTGCTAGCCATGATGTAAAAGAAAAGGGTATCTCAGAAACAAAGAACACGTTGACAAGAAAGATGAAGAGATATTATGAGCGTAGACTGCTCTGGGGTGTTGCTGCTATAAACCCAAGGCCATGCTGTCGAGAGTGTGAAGAAGAGTGTAGAAGGATTTGTTGACATCCAAAATGCGAACGGGACTTGTCTCGAAGTTTTTTTTCGTCCCCAGTTGCTCTTATCGCTATCGACATGTGACCTGCCCCGCAATGCCCACATAGACCGTGGCTGTCAACGGTTTAGCGCATGACTGAGGTGCCGGGAAGGACGCATGGCCCGTGCCCATGGCAACCCGACTCGACCAAATGGGACCCTTCCCGTCGCGGGCACTTTGTCAGGTTGGCCAAAACACGCGACGATACTTGCTTTTGACAACATTCAACAGAACCAATTCGCCGTATCAAGCCCGTCAGTGTAAGTGGGGTCTCTGTTACTGCTCCAGGCAACTGCTGACAGCTTCGTGAAGTCGACTTCTGATCTAGTGAGTACCTTGCCGACTGCATGGCGCAGCCATCGACGACGAACGAGAAAAGGGGCCCAGGCCCGACTACTCACGATGGACACTTCGTATCGATGCTGACAGCAGCATCGCAACCTTAGGAACCTCCTCAATCTCTCCGACTTCGAAATGGCCGATGCTAAGAGCACCTCGCCCGCTCCCCGGGAAAAGTTGGAAGGTGAGTCTGCCGATCCGGAGCGGTCTACGATGTTGGCTACGGGCCCGACGAGGCTGACATATGAGGAATCTAGCTCAGGTCAAGAGCGCTGATATGGTGAGGCTCACATACCGTTCAAGCGCCTCTGCATAACACTGACGCGGATGATTCTAGACCGAGGACATGCAGCAAGAGTGCATCGAAGTCGGTACGTAACGTCATCTCCGGAAGCCCCTCCTGGATCCCCGCTGCGGTACTGACCACCCCTCTATAGCCCAGGAGGCCATGGCCAAGTTCACCATTGAGAAGGTGCGCATCGTCAACTGGAGACGTTCAACCAGACAACTCTCTCAAGGCCTTGCATTGACACAAACTGCAGGATATTGCCCAGCACATCAAGCGCACTGTAAGTTCACATCGCCTTGCCACCGCGCGTCTTGCCTAAGCTAACCTGGGAATACGTATAGTTCGACGAGCGCAAGGGTCCTACATGGCACTGTATTGTCGGCCGCAACTTCGGTAGCTTTGTGACGCACGGTATGTTTACTTGCGCAAGCGAGGCTGGGAGAAGGAACCTCAACCACCCTGTTGGGCAGATCAAGACTTCCGGCATAACGGAAGATATTATGATGGCATATGCTGACCTTTCACTCAAATGCAGAGACTAAGCACTTCATCTACTTCTACCTCGGTCACTGCGCCATCCTCCTGTTCAAGACTCAATAAACGAAGCGAGACGAGCCGAACACCAACTGTTTAAATACGAGCCCCCTGAGACGATGCGTTGCAAATATAGTGTACAGGATGGGGGCCAGCTTTTTCCGACTACCGGCTTGATATGGGTTAATGGGACATGATATTTGTGCGAAGGCGCATATGTAGGTTGCTTGGCTGTCGGGAGAGACTCAAAAAGGGAGTTGAAATGCCGTCTGTCGAGCATCTCAACATCGCCATCTTTTCGGGAGGGCAAGGAAGCCCGTTTATCCACCGTCACAATACAGATGTTTATTGCGTATGCCCTGTCCTGACCAGCCGGTGAAAACACCTTGGCATGCACTTTGCGTGGATGCGAACTCGTCCAGTTGAGAAGCGGAGGGACGGACTGTCGTCACAACCCTTCCGGAGCAGGTGGAAACGGTAATGGACAACGAGAATTTGATGCTCAATGCAGACTCAGAGACCAATGTCGGCGCTGGCTTGCGAGCTTCGGTGTGTATGGCCAGCGGAAGCCCAAGCATTAAGAGGACTTGGATCTAGGAGAACTTCTTGTGGAAACCATCACGACGAGTTTCGACGCGTTATCAGAAGCGCACAGCCAACCACAGCCATCCGTGGTTAACGCCCATCGCAGACACAAGCCAATCACGACCACTGTCCTCGGCATCTCTATGGGCCATTAGGTATTGTCCAGAGCAAGGAAGGGCATCGCAGCCAATTCATCGTTTCAGATGAGCTCTACGTCGAATCGACCTAGCCACACCCATCATCCCTCTCACAGATCCGGCGCCGAAGCCGATACGACCGAGAGCAAAACAAAAAGGCATGTCCCTCCCACCCTCATTGTTACTCCGAAAGGGACCTGTCAATACATGCTTTGCTTCTAGGCAGGCAGGACCTGGATCGTCGAAAGAGGGTCATCCGCTGCGGGAACTCCAAACAGGTCCAAACCAACACAATTTAACCCTCACCAATAGCAGCACCAATGGTTCAGAATCCGACTTAATGCAGGCACGCGGGAGAGATTGAGAGGGAGGCAAAGAGAGAGATGGAGCAAAGCAGCCGAAACCGAGGCCTGTGCTTTGTGTGTGGTTTTTTCGTCTCAAGTTTTGCTCGCATCCTCTCTCCGCAGTTTGATCATCCTTCCCTCACCCTTGAATCATGTAAAATGACGACCCGATACGTTGGAAACCCGGTTTTCTTCGGCCGATAGAACCGTCTTTGTACTATTTAGTAGTAGAGCAGCGATCGACTAGAGAGAGTACGAAGACAGTGGTCGAGCGTGGACCATGAACCTATGGCGCCTGCTTCTGTGGCATATCGTCTTCACAGATGCATCATGATCCTGCGAGACGCGTGACTGTCGACCTTCTTTTTCTACTGCAGATGGACACTGACGGTCTCGGGCCCGCGGAACATGGTCCGAAAAGTAATTAGGAGCAGCGGGCGAAGCGCGGGAGGGCAGTTTGCGTCGCAGCACAGGTAGAGCTGATCAATCATCATCATGCTCCACCCCGGGTTGAATTGAGGTCGCATTGGAAGTGGCTTTGAGGAGAGAGAGAGGTTGTTGACTATTATTCAGGCACCCGGCATCAGCATCGTTCTTGTGAGGTAAGGTAGTCGCAGGTACCTCCGAGGTAAGGTACGTACTGGAGGACGGAGCACACGGGACAAGGGGGGGTCGGGTCGGCGGGGGTCTCCTCTGAAGAGTGGTGGATGATCTTGGCACTCGGGTGGCAGGTCTCGGAGGCCCGTCCATTTACTCGGCGGCTTCACTCACCTGACGCCAGAAGCGGCTGGCTGGCTGGCTGGACACCCATCTCCCGGGTATGTCCCTTCTTGTAGAGTCTGACTCTCAGCCGTCAACTACATGCTACACATTTCCTCCTGCATCCGCGTCCGGCGCCGAACTGTTCAAACTCTTGAGGCCCGGTCAAGCCTTAGAGAGGGATGCGCTAAGAAGCTAACATGGCGCTGCGCTCACGCACCAAATGCCCATAACCACGCTAACAATGTGACTATGAAGACGTTCCCGAGGAAAGAAGCAACCACGGAAGGGCTGCTGCTGCTCTACAATTCAGCCAGCGAGCGACCGCATGGCTGGCTGCTGCCGGATCGACATGACGGGGGGATGGGATGGGCAGCCAGCCAGCGAAATGCGACGGGAGTGGTTCGTCGAAAACGTGGTGGAGAGCGGCGGGCGGGATGTTTCTCCAAAATGATCTGCGACGCGTCGACGATGGGACTCGTTTCTCTAAAATGGTCCTCGGGGCCACTTTGGATGTCAAGGAGTTGTTTCTTCTTTTCCTTCCAGGAGTCGGCGAGTTTAATGACTTCCTAGTGCGATTGTCGCAGACATTGACGGGTGACGGCCCAGGAGGAGAGTGTTTTTGCCATCTCCCATTCGTGCCAAGGATGCTGCGAGAGGGGGGTCTTGACGACCTTCCGGATATTCTCTTCTTGCGGGCAAGTTAGCATCCCCATCGATAGGCCATACCATAAAGCGTTAACACTCGTGTGGTCTGAGGGTGGTGTTGGTGGTGTTGGTGGTGATGGTCGTATTTAGTGTAGTAGACGTTCTGCCCGTCTCTCGCCGTTGTGCCCCTCTCCACAAAACTCAAATGGGCCAGGCCGTACACTACTCACGAGGTACCCTCGTGGTGAGCTGGAAGGGGCAGGGCCAATGGCGCCTCCGGAGCATTCAATCCACCGCTTTATTTCTCCCGTGTCTTTTTTGTGCGGATACAGAAACGTCTGACGGACTGCCAATCTATTGACAACCTCGCTGCAGACTTTTTGATGTGCACGACTGGGCGGGGGAAGGGGCACCGAGCGACGCGGTGCGCTCCGTGAGGGTTCAGGGACAATCAATTCAGGGTCCGGTGCAGGGGATGATCTGGAGATCAGGGCCCGAATCGAGCACCGGGAACGGAGGGACGTCAAGCGAAAAGGATTAAGTGCGAATGATGCCCATCTCCCCCTCACCACCACCACCACCGCCGCCACCACGTTGCTTGCGTTGCGTATTACCCGGCAGTAGGCGGGCATGCTTGCTGCCTGGCGAATGGCGTTGAATCCCTCGAGTCCTTCATCAGAAAGGAGACCGTTCTCATTGGGTTCATAGGATGTGGTGGTGCTATACGGAGCGGAAGCAGCCCGGCTGGCTTTCGCGAGTCGGTTAATCCGCCTCCCTTCCCATCAAAAAGGTTCGATGCGCACGGAACAGTTGCCGGTCTTGCTTATCCGAACTCTGGGCCCCCGTCCTCATCTTGTCTCTGCTCTCGAGGAAGGCACTCAAGGTTTCTTCTCTGTGCTGCCCTCCAGCACCTTACGCTAGTTCCTGTATGTAGCCGTCGTGCCGTCCAGGTCGTCTACCATCTTCGGATGGAGTAACCCGTTCCAGCGGTTTGTCCTACCGGTCTGTCTTGCAATGTCTCATACACTCTGGCTCCGGCCGGCTTGACTCCAGGTCTTCCAGCTTGGAAAACGAAGTTGATTCCCTGGGACAACAGCCGGTTCGCAGCAGGGCGCACATCAGCGTTACTTGAGAGCACCATTCTTTCTTCCTCAATTCTGCTGCTCTGCGCAAGATAATTCCGGCTCTTTCCTGCAAGCCGAGGAGCAGCCGCCAATCGGAGGTTGGGGGTGGTGTCCTGCAACGCACGAGTCTATTGACCGTGCTACGGCATCTAGGCCCCAAGTCGGCAACGAGGCGGGGGAACGAGGCATGGATTTCGCGTGTACCTACACCCATTCGGTCGAGCCTGCATCCGCCATCTTGAGGCGGGAATGTCCTCTTGGTTTCTCCCACGCCAGTTGCAGGCTGCCAGAACGCAGCTAGAATCACAAGTCTCGCCCAAGTCCGGAGAGGAGAAGGAGGAGACGGGTACTGGGGTCGGGAGGACGGATGTACTGCGGTGCAGGGCGAAGGCTGCCTGACTTGCATCGAATCCACAGGTTTGGGAAGGAGGGGGCGCTCGACGGAGAAAATACCGATGTATATCTGCCCAGCACTGGCTTAGAGCCCACTGGAAGGCGGAAGAGATTCAACGCTGAAGCATGCGGTCGACCCGTGGCGCGCGAGTGAGACACTGCTCGATTCCGTCAAAAGGGGTCCAAGCCATTGCCATCGTCTTCCAAGCAACCACGCAACCTCACGGCGCCTCAGCTGGAGCCGACCGCATGCATCGGATGGAGTACCAGTCAGACTTCGTTGAAGATTTGATCCTTCAGTACAGGGTACTATGCACCCAGCCAAAGGTCGGAGGCAGAAACCATCGACATGTTTCTTTGGCCGGGGGGTCGGGGGTCGGTGCTATCTCGGGCCCCTAGTAAGCTGATGGCATGCAGCGAGCGGCTTTGTCAACAAAGTGTGACTGGGAGGGTTTGATGTGATTGTTCTGTGATATCTCGAAAGACGGCGCTTGACCCCACGCTGTTGCCGGCAAGCGTGGCTTGAGCAGCGTCTGGTCGTAGGCTCGTCGCGGGGGAGACACATTGGCCCTCATCAGAGCATATCGCGCATTCGCGTGTGTGGTCGGATCAGGTTGGCAGACGCTGGCTCAATGATTGCCTGTCGTGCCGTTGCCGGTGGGTTTCTGCTCTTGCTCCATCATCCGCCAGCCAGCAAGGGATCCGCAGGATATATTTGGGTGCAGAAGATCCCGACCCCTGTAATAGGCAAGATCAGAGAGAGCAACAGAGGCTCAGAGAGCCCAGCCAGCATCCGCCAACCGCCTGGGCGCGTTTCTGTTTTCCCGTTACAGGACATGGACAGGCGTGGCAACGGCCATCAATCGCCATGCCACAAGCTTGGGCGACAGCATCAAACGTGCAATTGACGGCAGATAGATTAAAACGTCTGAGGGACAGAATGCTGTCGGCGAATATCATAAATTGGATGTTTATGCTGGCGTCCTGGACGCTGCCCTTTTGGGCTGTTCCATCGACGTCTGAACTTTTACTGCGTCCAATGCTTATTGCAGTGGGGCTCAAGCAGGCCTGTCGTTGTTATCTTCTTATTAAGGGCCCGAGACGTGGGAGGATGGCATAAGTACAACGACGTCCACAACGTGTACTGCGCTGTGAATGTGGCATTCGTGGTCCCAGGCCAGGGCAGCTTTAAGGTGCTCAAAGTAAGGTTATCTGTACCTGTTGCTGGCAGACGTCTCGCGTGATGGAAAACCCGTATTAAGGTTCCTTGCCGAGACAGCGCCGTGAAGAAAGGATCCGACGATGCTCACGGGGGTTTTCTCTCTCTCGCAGCCCCCAAGAGACCCTTTCGGTGTCGACCCGACTTGACTGCCTTCAAAGGCTGAATCATCCCGCCGTGAAATAGGGTTGCGTCGGTTGTGGCGACTGAAGGTGAGTCTTGATAAAAGGGACGTGGTCAGACGCCATGCCGGGCAGCCAGGGACGACAGTTCCGGCGGGTGATTGGAGGGCGGAGAGGCCAGGGGCGGGACCGCCAGGGAAGGCTGATTGAGGCTGGCTGGCTGGCTGAAATGGGTCCAGTCTCCCACGGCATTGCAGTGAAGACGGCAGCAAAAATAGAGACGTCTGGCGACGGTCGGGCAACTGGAATGAATCTGGGCGATCGAGAGTCGTTGGTTGCTTCTTGCCTGGGCGCAGAGGATCGTCGATGCGTCCGTCGTTCTGTGTCTGGATCGTGCAGGAGAGGCGAACTGTGTGCTAATGCATAGTCCGGCTGAAGCCATACCGTCCGTGCTGGTAAATGCCCTGGTCTTTGGGTTTTGGGGGTTTGCAGTTCGCAGCTTGCAGTTCGTCGGCAGCCTCCAATAGCCTCATCGACTGCATCGTCTCAAACACCACTCGCTTGGTTCTTCCGGGGCGTTATTCAAGCAGGCAAGCGCGGCCTGGTGGAAGAAAGTTTGGTCAAAAAGAGACTGCAGATGACGGCATGAGGTCAGTAAAGTGGTGAATTCCTTCTTTCGTGGCGCCGAGACAACGTGAGGTACCTGGCATGAACTTGGTCGTGGCACCGGTGACGGATGGATGGTGTACCACCACAGCCTCTTGGGAGTATTGGCCCGTGGTTTGAGCTGGCCTTCCTGGACTGTTTTCTCTCACCTCGGCGAGCCATTACCCCAGAGGCCCATCATGCCGACTGTCACCTGCTACCTCTTGCCAGCGAGGACTACATCTTGTGACAGGAGCAGGTGGGGGGGCCACTACTGACGGGTCAACTGAGAAAGACGTTATTCCTTGGATGAAAGCAGGAAGATGCCGTTGCTCGATTCGGCCCAAGTCTCAAACAGGAACAGAACAGAAACAGGGTCCCCGCTCGTGTCTTTACCTTCAGTTACTAGGGAAAACAGCAAAAGAAGCACCATAAGACACAAGGAAGAAGAAAAAAACAAGGCCGCGATAGAAAAGTGTTTCAGTGGCATTTGGGACGAGGACATGCACCTCCCCAAGACCAATGCACCCGCCGAACGGCTTTGGGTGTGTTTGGCAGGCGATCCAGACGTGCAGCACCTTCCGCCGGGGCCGAATCTCCAGCTGCCATCAGCCGTCATCCTGGTAGCGACAAGTTTGGGTCGGACAAGGCAGCCCAGCTCATCTCAATTCACTTCTGCATGTGGCAGTGTGCAGCCAACTGGTGTGTGTGCCTGTCACCGGGATTGCTGGCAGACGTCGTCAACCCAGATCGATCGGCAGCCTCTAGGCTACGGCAGCCCCCAGTCATCAAGTACGAGCTCGCCTTGCGCCGTGCTTTGTACCGAAGCTGGACTGGATAGACGCACCAACTGGCCAAGGTGATTGGGTGTGCTGCCTCGTCATCTGGGCAAGGCTCGGTCGCTGAGAGGTTGCCCATCATACGCCTCTAGAGAGACCAAACCTCAGTCAGTACCGGTACGCAACTTGGGACTGAGGTATCCAATCCCAGCCATGATAATGTCCCGTGTGACGTCCGCGGATGGGCGCAGGCTGGCCATACGGGCGATTCTGACCAGGAGCGCCTGGGCATCGACACATTGCTCTGTATCGGCTGTGTTGGCCGAACTCAGTGTTCATTGAGTGGTTTGATGGGGAAACAAGACGGGTGGTCTACTGCGCACGCCGTAAGAGCAGAGCGCAGAAAGTGAGAGGACGAACCAGCGGAATCCTAACTCAGGCATCACCCATCATCGCGCACTTTGCTCCCAAGCCCCGAGGGAGCTATTACGGAGACAAGAACGGGTCTTTCTTTCAATTTGGCAGCACGGGGACCCGAATGGCTTATTAGTCGCAGCTCTTCCGAACCCCGGCTCCCTACCTCCGGTACGCAGCAGCAACGCGGCAAGGCAAGGTGCTTGGACTCTAGACAGGTTCTCAACTTTTGATTTCAAAACCGTCCGAGGGAGGGGGGCAGCAACGTGGGAAAAGAAGAAAGGTCTTCGAGACTGAGGTCGTCGAGAGTTGATTGTCTGCTGCGTGTATACGGATCCTTCCCGTGCTGCACAGAAGAATTGGACGGGCGGCAGGTAACCCTCGCGGGGCAGCTCAGTTGTTGGGTCTTGCTGCATCGATTTGGAGTTTTCTTTTTCGTCATTCCGGGGAAACACACCGTCGGCTCATGGAGTCTTTGAGGCGTTGTCAAGCCAAGAGCTCACTAGACCAAGGGTTTGCCAGCCGAGGAGTGTGGCTGCCACCCAAGTGAGTGCCCGCTAAGGCAATGGAAGGTAGGTAGGTACCTTGGTAAGTACCTACAGTACGTATCTGTGTTGGATCCACATGTGCAATTCCAGTCTCCATCGAGAGGTACTGCAGCGGTACATGACCTCGTGGCTGCAACCAAAGCGGTCCTCCCGTGCCCCCGGCACATCATCGCCGTTACCTTACCTTCTCTGTAGCCTGTAGGCGAGAGGGAGGTACTTGGGTGCTTGGGCACTGAGAGCGGGAAGCCCAGCAGCGGCAGCGGTAGCGGCAGCGGCGCCGGTACCAGCAATAGCGAAGCGAACTGCGACAGTGACAGCGACGACAGCAAAAGTATCCTCCACCACCTCGTCAGGAAGAACTCATGCGGTCGACAATTCAACCGCCATTGGTGCCTCGAGTATTCCCGGGAGCGAATGGCAGATGGCAGCCGTGAGAGCGAGAGAAAGAGAGCCTTTGCTCTATCGACCGCCTCATCAATATTGTCTTGTTTCGAAGACCACTGAACTTCACCCCATGCGTTTTGCATTTCTCCCAGTCAGCCATCTTGTCTCCTTTTTTTTCTAATTGGTTTCTTTTGGGCATCTCCAGCGAAAATTCGTCCTGACCCCTAACACAGCTTCAGACCGCTCTTACCTCCCTTTGCAGACCGCCCGAATTCTCATCTCACCGAAATTGGCGTGGCTCTACTAGTCGCCCATCTTGACCTCTTCATCACGAATGAGCGCATGCTACACCTTGCCAATCGCTGTCGTCAGTGACTCAGGATCCAGGAACAACACAGCATGCAACCGCCGCTCGACGCAGAAGCTCCGAGCCCATATGTGCATACATGCGAATACATCTACACGCTCAACAATGTACTCCCGCAGCGGGGAATCAAGTGACAGAGCAAGCGAGGCTAGACCCAACGGACCCTCATGAGGTCCGCTCTCCTGCAGCCGTCGCTGCGGAAGCCAGAGAAGAGGGAACTTGGAAACCCCAGTTACATACCGCAGTACCTACAACCGCCCTTTCGTCACTCCATTTTCCGTTCAACAAGAGACGACCTCGACAACGTAGCTTGTTTGCTTCCGCGTGCTGCCCCTCACATCACCTCACCTTGCCTCACTTTGACTTTGTCTTTACCTTTAAGGTACGGACGGACGGACGACGGATGCGACGCCTCGCTTTCCGCCCCTGCGCCGAGCAAGAGCCGGGACCATCTCCAAAAGACAAACCTCGATTCCATTCGGTCCCTCGAGTGCGTGCTTCCGTCCCGCCCGCCGTGGGCCCTATTGAATCGCACAGCTCTGCCAGCCGCAACAACAGCGGCGACCATATACAGATGCCTCTCTCAGCATTTCTCGACAATAACTCGAACGAATGCGTTCTGCGTGGCATGGATATGGCGTGGGTGGTGTCGTGGCGGGCGGCCTTGGGCAGGTACACCAGAACCGGGTACAGCACATGCTGACGCAGACGTACCCTCCGCAAAATGGGGCTTGTCAGGCACGCATCAGAGCACCAGTGACCACATGCGGCGTGTAGCACGACGCAGTACTGCGTACCATCTGCCAAGTCAACGTTACGCGCGACAAAATCCCATCAGTCGCCGGCCACCGACCGAAGAGTCAACCCAGGCCCAGGAACACAGCGCAGGGCCACATGAGGTCAGCAACAGCACCATGGTCAGTCTGTCACGCCCTGCTAGCCTCTGTCAACAGCAGCATGGGCGAAGCGTAAGTGAAGGGGTAGAAAACACTTCTAGAAGGACCTGTCATCGCCGTCCACGATTTACCCCTGACTCGACCCAAGAGTGCTGCTGTTCGTTTCAATCTGCGCCATTGCCAGAAAATGCCCCAAGGTACGCCGGCCAACTGCCCTATCGGTGACCAGTCTGGCGGGATAGTTCCCCCGGTATCAAAAGTCAGCAACAATTGCCAATCATCAAACCAGCGACATTTGCCTCTGTTCGAGGCCCAGCAGGGTGGGCACTAGCCGCACCTAGCCCAGTGCACCCACTACGCAACTTGGAACCTTCGCCGCGGGTATCCGTCTGGTAGGGGCCAGCAGTGTTTTGCAGTCAAGGTACGCCCTGGGTACTCAGCCCACTCGGGAGGAGGGCAGCACTGCACTGAAGCACCAGGCCAAGACAGGAGACGACCGTCTCTCACCTGAGGATAGCGCTGCACAGTAGCATGCAAGTGGATCGCCGTCGTCCCTACGAATACAATCGTGGGACTGTCAAGAGTGCGAGGACTCTGCCGCAGCAGACAGCCAACGGTCGGGGAGGGACGCCAAAAACGGGACGTTGATACTCCAATCAATGCGTTCTCACTACGCACGCCGAGTGGTCTCTACCATCTCATCTTATGTGCACCGCGTGCCCACGGAAGCACGTATATCCGCGGATTACCAGATGACGAGGTGGTCTATGTATGCTCAAGCATATGCTGTGCGCATGCTGCAGAATGGCAAAGCGGCGAGAGAAAGCGAGGGATTGGAGGGAGGTTTGTGACGATGTTACAGTTGAGACGGCGAGAGCCACGTTCGGGTGGCAGATCCGCTAGCTACGGTCGACCTGGGACTGGGCTGAGCCGGACAAAGCGGTTCTGCCCTTGACTGCTCCAGTTCAGTTCCCATTAAGGTTCGCGGCCGTGTGTCAAGTTTGGACGGATAGCCCGTCGTTCAAACATTTTGAGGCAAAGAAGCAACAACAAAAAGACCCGAATGGCGCTGTAGAAGCGCCTCACGTTGCTGTATGGCTGGCCTGCCGTTCTCAAGAGAAGATGCCCATCTTACCCAAGCCGGCGGACGGTTGCACAATGTTTCTGTCCCTCCCCACAGGACCAGAAACATCGGCCAAAGATATTGGAACGATGGCAGCGGTCCATGGAAACAGCGAGACAAAGACAAATAGCGCAGCGGTTTTGGTTTGCCACGTCCCTTCCTGCCTGGTGTGCCGTTTCCGTTAACCGCTGTATCTGTCGAGCGACTGGACTTTTTTTGCTTCGCTTTTGGAATCTCATCACAAATGAGCGGGCGTAGTGAGGGAGCGCGAGGAAATCGGAGGTCAATAACGACAGGGGGTCAAGGAACTTTTCCATATGGTGGGAACAGGACCAGGCAGCGGGACGACAGATCAATCAATCCCAGCCTCTCAGGGACCTGTCTGGAGTTCAAGGGAAAGGAGGAAGGTGAGGCCCAAAATACATACAAATTCAAATACCACCTACCCTGCGCAAGTCAGTCTTGTTAGTTTGTGTGGTTTTTGTTTTCCCATAAATGCGATGCAGGTTTGATGTGTCTCCGTGGTCTCTCCCGCACAAGGCCAGGAGCAATTGTATTGCCCGGAAAGGCATGTTTTACAGTTTCTTCTTCATCTATTACGGTTTTATTTTCACATCTTCAATATCGTCCTGTCAAGTGTGGACCCTTTTTAGGACATGGAGGTCGGGGAGACGGGCAAAATAAAGAGACGCAACGAATACGGTAAATGAATGGGCATGGGACGAGGTTCGCGGGATTTGACGGCCGCTGTCGGAAGCCTTTGCCCAGTTGCCGCGGCGGACGTTTTGATGCATGCCATTAACCACTCTCGCCCGCGGACTGCCCACTTGGTCCGTCGTGTCATTGCGGTGATGGTGGTGTTGTTGCTGTTATTGTTGCCGGGGCCAGTCGTTCTCCCTCTCTCTCTCTCTCTCTCTCTCTCTCTCTCTCCCCCTCTCTCTCTCTCTGATCTTGCGGTCACGGCTCCATGATCCATCGCCATCTCCTTCTCCATATCCAGGGCCAACTTGCCTTGGGGGGCCCATGATGTGTTCTGCCCATGTGGCACCATGAGTGCGTGACTGGCTCTGAGTGATCCAACTCACCACCTCGTCATGGCCCATCAGTCATCACACTCAGCGGCACCCAAACCAAACCGTGCCGTCTTGTAGTACAACGACAGCCCAGCCAAGCCCAGCCCAGCCCACGCGCTCTATTCCGAATTTTGCCTCACGTTTCCCCGTCTAGGCTGGTCGGAAGTTATTATTGTCTGCAAAGCCAGAATACCATGCCCTTGCCTTCCTTGCCTTACCTTACCTCAGGTGCACTGCGGATTACTTTGCTTCGGCTGGCTGGGGAGCATTCGTAGCAGAAAGGTACCTGAGGGAGGTGTCGCCCATGCTGCGTAGGCTGCCCCCTTGTCGTGGGTATCCCCGATCCCCCTGTCGTTCCGCCAAAAAGGTAGGAGGTACCTGAGGTACAAGCCGCCGGTGACCAGCAGAGCGACCAGAGCCCCCCCCCCCGACCGCGACCGGCTGCTCAGCCAGTCACAGACGCTGGTTGCCCATGAGATCGCACGCAGAGTGGGTCTATTCTTCCTCATTCTGCCCCCCCTTCCCCCCTCCCTCCTTCACTCTCCTGGGAACCCAGCCGATGAACTCAGCAAAGTACCTGCCAAGTACCACTTGTTGCCCAGGCGCCGCAACCCTGTCTTGCATGGGGGGCAGTACATGATGGATACTTGGTCTGCCAGTAAATCGATGCTCCTCCAGCAGCCTTTAGCGGTCGATCCAGCGGGCTGCAGGTCATGTTCTCCGGAGTGTCCAAGTACCTCCCTTGGTATCCGCACTAATTAGTGCCGGTGGGTGCCTTGTTGCGTCTGGAGGCGGCCGTGGTGGATGGCCCTGCTGCGGTCCGGCGTGCGCTGGACTGCTGGGCTCTCAGTGTCAGTCAGGTCCCTCACACCTCACCCCCAAGGTGGCCCTGTCTCTCTCGTCGCTCTCTTCCTGGCCCGTATGGATACCTTTTGGCTGGGGCGGAACCTGGGCGGGCGGGCACCTTGACTGGGCTGCTGGGCTGGGCTGGGCTGACTGGCTGTGCTTCCCATCCCGTAATACCGTACCTACCACCACGGCCACGGCCAAAGCGTATGTGCTTTCTCTCCTCCTGTTCCTGATCTCGACATCCTCTCTCACCTTCACCTCCTCACCACCACTCTTCCCTCCGGGGCAAACCTCTACTGTGTTATTTTACTGCTTTACAACATTGGTTTCTGGGTTTTTGTTCAGACGAGAAGTGATTCACCGGCACAACCGGCCTTCACTTCCCTGCTGCAGCCCAGTCCACTGGCTATGGAAAAGTGACGTCCTGGCCTGCCTTACTTACCCGCCCCAGAGTCCACCTGCGAGAATAATATACGCAACAACCCGGGAGTTTCCCGCGAACCACCACCGACTCACTCCCACGACGCAAAACTCCCTTCTCCGAGCCTCCAATCCGATCTTACACACGTTTGCCTTCTCATTGCTCCCTTGGAATACCGAGCCAGAGCATGCGAGGTGCAACCCGCCTTCAACCGAACCGATTCGCGTGACCTCTCGAGATCCACGATGCCTTCGATCAGGGTTCCGGATACCGGCCTCATTCTTGAGAGCTCGGCCGCCTCGGGCAACCCCGTGCCCCCTCAAGCCTTCACCATCAACCTCTCCGACAACGTCCTCGAGGACTTGATCAAGTGCGTACAGAGTGGTGAAGACCTCCAACTATCCTTGGGGAGCAGCCCAGTAAGTAATCACTACTGTTTTGCCTTGCATTCCGAGAACCCCGGCCACAATCCTATTGTCTCGCCGACGGGAACAACCACCATCTGGGCCAGCCTGCATGCATGACAAACGCTGCTTCGCCACCAGTCGAGGGCAACCGCGGCGAGCCTCAGCATTGTTTCCAAACGCAACTCAACCTTCAAAGGGAGTTTATCTTCATGAATGCTGACGGGACCTTCCTGCAAAGACACTTCTCTACGGCTCAAGCGCGCATACCCTCTCTCCGACTTCCGACTCCTTTCCCTCCGACCTCTTCCTCACGAAACCTTTCGAGTCGACGAAACGAGCCACACGACTACCACAGCCAACCTCATTATGGAAGAAACTACCGGGCTCCGAGGCACCCAAGAAGGCCGAGCGAGCCAAGGCCAAGCCTGCCCCTTCCACCTCGTCGTCAGGCATGGACTCGGATACGGAGAACCTGCAGAACTCCATCAAAGCGGCCAACGCATCGAAGAAGACGTATGTGGACGGTGAATGGGTCATGCTGGTCGTGGCACAACTAACAGGGCAAATAGGTCGCAGGTTATGGACAAGCCACTGCCAACCAAGAAGGCTACAGGAACAAAGGCCAAGTCGAAACTGCTGTCGAGCATGGCCTCGTACGGCAATGGCGGCGGAAAGTCTTCGCCATCATCGCCGGCGCTGGTAGCCGTCAGTTCCCCGTCAACGAACGCCGTCTTCTCCTCTTCACAGCAAGTCGTCGAGAAGTTCAAGGAGCAGCGATCCATGATCGTCCACGAACTTGCTGTGCAAGACCGGTCGGAAGACTACCTGGAAGACCTGTGGAGTGGCAAGGAGGAAGAGTTCAAGCCAGCTCTCGAGAAGGTTGCCCAATTCGAGAAGGATGCGCAGAAGTGGGCTTTGAGAAAAAACTACTGGAAAGAGTTGGACGTGTGGAAGTACGATTATGATACCCAAGATACCCGACAGAAAGCGATCGACAACGCGATCCGTCAGTTCGATAAGATGCGGCTGGCAACGACGGAACCCGAGTGGCAGAAGCTTCTGCCCAGGGAGGAGCGAGGCAAGGGCAAGATTCTCAGCAAGCTGCAGGCGAACATCGCGAAAGCCTCTGCCGCTCCACCACCGAAGATTCAGGTGCAGGAGCCCGCCGACGACAACGAAGACGTTCTCAAGGAAACAACCAAGAAGGGCGGCGAAACCATGTCAAGATCTTCATCAAACCCCTTACCGCCGAAGCCAAAGAAGGCTGCGCCTGACCCGCCCCCAGCGAAGAAGTGGAAGTCGCAAAGCAAGGCCGCGACCGCAGCCAAGGCGGCCGCAGAAAAGAAGAAGGAGAAGGCACCTGCCCCCGGCAAGAAGGTTCTTTCCGCGGAGTTCATCACGAACTCAGATTCGGACTCAGAATCCTCAGAGGACAAGCCAATGGCGAGCATTGCGGCAGCCAAACCCAGACCAGCTCCCGCGGCAGCCGCCCCCGTCCCTGCGCCCAAGAAGAAGCCGGATACTTCGCTGCCGCCGAAGCCCAAGATTTCCGCGCCAAAGCCTAGGCCGAAGCCTGTTGAGAAGCCCGAGAGGCCTGAAAAGCCCATCGAGCGACCGGTGGAGAAGTCAATTGAGCGACCGAAGGAGAGGTCAGTTGAGCGGGAGGCAATCAAGACGGTCAAGTCGCAGCCGCCTAAGCGACACCGAGAGGAGGAAGCAGACGACAGCAGCTCCAGCTCTGGCGCGCCCCTTGCGAAACGGGCGAAGCAGCCTAAGGCGGCGCCGATCAAGGCACCCGTCAACCTCAAGCAGCGTCCCGCGGATGTCTCGCATGCCTCACCCCGCAATTCATCCGGTGTCTCATTCAAGAACAAGAACACCTCGCCAGTCAAGTCTTCGCCTCTGGCTTCGTCACCGCCCACGAATGCTTCAGACTTTGAACAGTCAGCACCCAAGAAGCGCAAGGCCATGGAATCTTCCGACTCTTCTATTGACAGCGCCCGGGCCAAGACCGCCCCCAAGCGCCAACGCGGACTTAGCCCCGACCTGGTCAGCAAGGCCCAGCGTTTCAAGCTGTTCTATGAAAAGTATGAGGCTCTGCACTGGGAAATTGCCGACATGTCACACCCGCCTGAGGACAAGATGGCCGACCTGCTCGACATGCGCGAACGACTGAAGGTCATGAAGACGGAGATCTACAGGGAGTGCCCGCCTCCCATCGCGGTCGCCTAGAAGGCGCCTGAGAACGGACCGCCCAGACAGATCAAGAGGAACGTGTTGACGAGATCAGCGAAGAGGGATGAGGCGAAGGGGCAAACTTGATTTGCGGCGGCTTTTTTGATTGATTTTCTGTTTTTCCTCCCCAAGCGTTAATTCACGGGGATATCTCGCCAGATCCTGGATAGGACGGCCACATGAGACCAGCATCAGCAACAGCGAATGATTCTTTCTTTCCCTTTCTCTTTTCATACTTTTTGGACTGGATGGCATTTGCATCGAAGGTCAGGCGGCATTGGCGACCAGCATATAGGATTGCATGGACAAAAAAACCGAGCTGGAACACCGTGGATACGGGCCAGTATTTTGACATCGTCTCTTGAATTCCGGGGAGGTTTACTCTTTTTCCCCTCCTCTTTCTTCATTTTCTTTGATACCACGAGGTAGCCACTCACACAAAAATCAAAAATCGAAAATGATATCCTCATAATGAACCCGACCTTTGTTCCCCCATGTGACAGTCCATGTTGTGCAACGGCGTCTAGCTGATCTTTGCCGCTTTTTTATGCAAATTGTCAACGTCATTCCCGCTCTGCAGCGATGCAAACAGCCGTGCGCTGCAGCGTCCTTTGGACATATCCACAGCTGCAGCTTGCATTTCATATGCAGATGGGATGCATATCCTAGGAAGTAATGAATCAAAACAGCAGTACGGATAGAGAAGGGGAAGCATCCATCCCCATCTCCATCCCAATCCCCCTCCCTCGCTCCGTCCTTGCTTGTGCTTGTTGTTGTTGTTGTCGATGCTGCAGTTTGTGACGTCGATCATTTCGCTTTTCCCCACACAAGGTTCGCGAAAATCAAGGTCCCCAAAATTTCTGTTACTGCGAATTACTGGGTCTCTGCTGGTTTCCCCTTCTTTCTCTGCACTACGGATACGTACAGAGCGGAAAGGGGGCGCCGCGGGGTGGGATGGGAATCCACCAGAGCTCCCCGCAATATTTACGGGAGGAATCTCGTGTTTTGGCTCATTAAAGTTGATTTCAACGGCAATAAGACGGGGCACCCTCTGTCTGCCTGTCTCTGTCTGTTTCGTGACGGCCCCCTATTATCCATCACTCGTATTTTGTGCCGGGCGATCGATTCGCCTCGAAGGATTGGTGTTTTCTTTGGTATTCCATCCGCCTAGCCTGTCTGACCTGTAAACTAGGTCGATCGGGGTTGACCGTTGAAGACATGAATTGCGTGTGTTGTGTGTTTCCTGCTTCCTTCTTACCCTTTTCGGCACCCCGCAAGTTCGTGTTCAGCAGGCTAGATTTCTTTTTCCTCACCCGTCTTGCGAGAGAGACACACACAGAGGAAGAGAGACAGAGACTTCGCTCTCGTACAAGCTGACGGAGGGATTGTGTGTAAGCCCGAGGTGGCACAACGCATAAACAGATGGCGGCGGTGCGTGCGCTGCGCCGCTGAAAGCTTCTGGTCCAAGCCGCGCCGCCGCCCGCCCGCCGAACATGAAGAAATTCGGTGGCAACATATTTGAATGTATCGTCTTCGTACTCTCTCTGCAGTCAATCGCATCCGAGGTTTCCTTTCCCCCCAAACTTAATTGTCGTGGAAGGGGAAATGGATGGACTCTGTCGGGGGTGTTCCCTTCGTTTTCTTCCAGAACATGCGCAACGGGATGCTGGACGCTGGATGTTGGATGTTGGCAAACGAAGGGAGGGGTGGTACGGGAAGACCGTAATAACGAGCAGGGGGGCATATTGGGAAGCAAGAGGGGCCGCCCGCCCGTCCACCCGCCCGCGCCCGCGGCTCGCGCGTCCCTTAGCTTGGCCTTCTTTTTCCCCGCTGCCGCCGCGCCTTCCGGGCCGCCGTAGTAGTGTGGTTGTCGTTTTTTAAGCTTTGGGCCAACCCCCGGGATGATGGCGCGGTCGAGCCCGGATTGCCACTTGGGTCAGTGTCACCCGTGCCCGCCCTTTGGGTGGCGCGGATACCCGCGGACGGAGCCATTGGTAGACGCTTTCACCAAGAGTGAGGATGTTACTGAGAAGATTTCTGGAGATGGCATTTGAGAGACTGGGGTTCGGGTTTGCAAGATCTGTTGCTGAAAGAGGTTGTTACCTGCTCTCTGTTGGGAAAGCCAGCAAGCGATGGGTGCGTTTGGTGTAAAGTGGGACAAACTTGGACCTGTTTGCTCTTGGGTGTTGGATATGCAAAACAGCCTTTGGACTCTGTAGAATGTGCTTGCATCCGGATGGAAATGCTGTGCCGGCGCATCGGTTTTGTGCGGCTTCCTTTGTATGCAGGCATATGTCTATGCAGCTTTGTGGGAGATGATGCTTGGGGACGGCATCGCATGGCAGGCTTCCGCCACAACATTCACCACAAAGGTCCAAAGAGCTTCACTGCGATGGCAAGATAGCTAGCAGCCACAGCCGAGCCCAGATATATACGTCCCACCCTGGCCCAACGTGATGCCACCAAGTCGAGAAGTATCCAGAAGCCGTAACTCTGATCATCCAAGGCAACATCGTCGCCGTCTTCGAAACCGCTTCAAATATTCTCCCAAGCAGCCAGCGCAATGTCACGAGAACGCTTCATCCCGCATCACAGCAGACCTGTCTACATGGACGAATACGGTCGCATGACACAGGACGCATTCCACTTCGACACCCTCCAGTCCTCCCTGCCCGTGCCGCTACCCAGGAACGGCTTCGTCTACGCCTTTGCGGCACCCACCGTCTCCAACGCCAACAACGGACGCTCGCCTCCCGTGTCCCCGCGATCGAGCGAGGAAGCCAGACGTTCCCGGCGAGGCCAACAGGGCAACGACAGCCCCGAGCATGATCGCAAGGACAGAAGCAGCCGAGAGGGCAGTCGTCGCAGCGCCAAGAGCCGTGAGGGAGATAAGAGCACCGCCAGCAAGGAGATGGTCAAGACAGCTGCGACCACCTACGACAACGCAGCGCGCGAGGAATGGCTGTTGGGGGCCAGGTTCTCGCTGGAGCATCTCCACGATCAACTCAGTGCGGCTCACTGGATGTACAAGAAGGCATACGACGACTTCGACAACAAGATCACCCCCGACGTGAGAGAATTCGTGCAGAAGGATACACTGGGGGACATGTGGGCCGACATGCTGCAGACGAACGCGCGGAAGGAGGAGGATGAGAGAAAGGCTGCGGGCAAGCGCGAGAAGGCGCCCAGCTTTAGGAGCGTGAGAGCACAGGTCAAGCATGGCTTGACGAGTCTTAAGAACGCCACTCGCTACGAAATTCCACCCACGGCCACCTCACAGGATCAGGATGGAGTCATCAAGAGTCACATCGACGGCGTCATCTACGCTGTTGAGGAAGCTTTGGAGTTCGCTAGAGATGCCGACGAGGATCATGAGGCCTGCAGCAAGGCCATCGAGAAGTTCATCTGGGCACGCAACCTCACCAAATCCAACGCACACCTATGGAGAGACCTCGACCTACCTACCGTAGCTGGCCCAGGTGAGCCCACCGACGAGTAACAACGTCAACCACAACTGACACCAGAAGCAACGGCGGATGACGGCGCTGGTGATGACAATAAGGAGCATGCCCAAGAGGAGGATACCAGCAACGAGCAGGCAGGCAACAAGGATGCGCAGTGGCAGCAGACGAAAGATTCGTCCCCTGTTGAATGCTCGGAGACTTGGTAATGTGGTCGTTGATGTTGATGGGTGAAGCTAGGAGAAGAGGGTGCATTTGGATTGTTAGTAGTATCCTTGGACCTTTAGCGATGGGAAAGAGCAGAGAGCAGCTTACCTGGAAAAGAAAAAAGTGAAGCACCGTCCTCAACAGAATGATCGGAATTGAATTGTCAAGTCCCCCGCCCAGCCGAAGCCAGTCGGGATCCCAGACGCTGCGTATCGCACTCAAGTGCTGTGCACAATCTTCGCAATGACTCTCCCAAAGGGTCACCGAGTCCAGAACCCCGTCTTCCCCCGAAGGGTATACACGAGGACGGCTGCGGGCCCTGCTTTTCTGATGCCAATTGCAAGCGTGAAGTCACGCCAGACCCTCGCGGGCAGACCCGTCATCCCACACAGGGCAGGAGACATTGGGTGGTAGTGAAGATGTTACTCCGAATTTCTCATATGCCATTGTGAGAAGACGAGCTTCCCGAGAAATCGTGCTTGCGCACAAACTCTCTGTTCGTAGCATAGAAACGCAGCGTTGAAGAGGACGGTGCTTGAAGAGAGGAAAAGAGGAGAGAAGTTGGAAGCGCCGCAGAAATTGCAGCCTATTTTATACTGTGACGTGGGGTCGGTTGATCTGTGACTCCACTGCAGCCTTGCATGTGAGGCCAACCAATCAACAACAACGGCAGGAACGAACCTTGCGAGGGAAAGACCCTTGGGGATTGGGCCCCCCACCTGCCAGATCAGTGATCTGAACCCCACGTTTGATGGGCCGGGCGCATCCGATAACGATAAGGGTCCCTGTCGGCGTTAACGTTGGTTGGTCTCAGTGTGTCGGGTGCTTTTGGCGATGGGGTCCCTTGGGTACCTTAGCGGAAAGTCCAGACCGCCAGCGAATTTTTCCAGTGGCTGAACCCCCTTTCCCATAAACTTTCGGGAGCACCTTGCGCCTCTTCTTTGTTCGGCAACCACTTCTTCTTCATTATCAGAGTCCCTTGGTGTTTTAGAAAACATAAAATAGAGGGCCCCTAATAGAACCTTGATTCAACCGCCAACATGTCTCTTGAGCCCAAGGATTTCCCTCAAATGTGGCAGAAGCCATCAAGTGAAGACCTACTCAGCACCTTGAAGCAGCTGGAACTCAGCCCCCCAATATGGAGTCACAAGCGCAAGCGATCGGAGATTGTTCACGAGCAGGAAGCCACGGCCTACTTTCGGCGAGAGGTATCGATGTACCTCTCCTCTATCATCAAGAGCGGACTTGCATGGATCGAGGACGACGATGAGAAGGAGGCGATTTGGACGGAAGCCAGCAAAAGGATGACGGAGCGTTGTGGACGGACAGGTACGTGAGGGAGACAAAACGCTGGAGCAATTTCTGACAGGAAGTAGCAATGGGCGAGATCACTAGGCGGTGGCCCTTCAGAGAGGATGCTCGCACTCCAACGTTTGAAATCATTATTCGGGAACCGCCCCTGACTGGCGACTCACTCGGCCTCAAGACCTGGGGCTCGTCCTATGTGCTTGCTCAGTACCTACCTAGTCTTGGACCTACGTCTCTGTTCCGTCTTTTTGATGAGTCACTTGGCCAGCCTCGCCCGCCCGTGTTGGAGCTGGGATCCGGTACCGGACTTCTCGGTCTGGCAGCAGCTGCCTTATGGAAGGTCCACGTTATCTTGAGCGACTTGCCCGATATCATGGAAAACCTGCGGTTCAATGTCGAAGCCAACCGTGCGACTGTAGAGAAGCTCGGAGGGTCGCTCGATGCGGGGGCTCTTACATGGGGAGGCTCCGGAGAGGATGAAGTTGACCAAGATCTCTTCGAGAAGAAGAACCAGTTCAAGGTTGGTGATCCCACCGGGCGTCTTTAACAATGACTGACTGATATCACAGGTCGTTCTTGCCGCCGATCCGCTCTACGACGACATCCATCCAGGCCTCTTGGCCGGTGCTTTTTCAGAGCAACTTTCCCTTGAAGAGGATGCTCGTGCAGTGGTCATGGTTCCGCTGAGAGACGAGACAACCAAAAGACTTTTGCAGAACTTCAGAGACGCGATGAAGAACCAAACACGCCCGCTTGCCTGCGTCGAGGAAGGAACTCTTGACGGGCAGGACGACTGGGGCGAAGCCGACGAGGGCTCTCCGGTAAACTGTTGGTGGGGTGTCTTTGCACGTCAGTCACTGGCGTAGACGGCAAGCATTTGTTGAAGCGAGCGATGCATTTGGTTGTTTGCATACTACACATTAGAAACATAGACATAAACAGGCGGGGGCACCAAGAAGTAGACCTAGATCTAGACTACACGATAGACAGAGTGTTTCCAGCAATAGACAAGAAGTCGGATGAAATGGATGCAATTACCAGTCTAGTTTCCTTCCCTTCCCCAACAATCTGTCAGCTGAGCGGTCTAGCTTCCCCAGCTTTGCTAGCTCCAACTGAATCACAGCGCAAACTGCAGGAACGATATCGTGGTCCTTTCCTTCGTGGGATATCTCCACCTCCACCACCTTCACTTACGACAAATTTCGGCATTCTTTTCAATATTTTCACCCTCGCTCACGTTCAAAAACAGAAATTCAATCAATCTTCCAATTAATCACCACACTCTTTACCACCAAATCCTTCACATTCTCAAAACCAATAGACACAAGCTTCAACCATGGTAGGCCAGATCACATACACTGAGGAGCAGATTCTCTTCATTCTGCGCTTGTCTCTCGAGGATGAGAAGCGCGACGAGATCCTGAGACAGTACCACCAGCGCTTCAACAAGCCCCTCACTGCTTCACAGCTTCGATATGTGAAGGGCAAGTACGGTCATGACCCTGAGTTCGGGTAAATGCTCTGCCCAAGGAACAAGCTTGCAGCGCGCCCTTTTGGTGTGCGCATATCAATGAGCTCGTTGTCTACCTTGGTGAAACATTTCACTGACAAAAAGCAGAACGGCGTTGATCAATGGAGCTCTTCCCACAAACGGTGGTGCCAGAAAGACAGCACCTCCCTCGCCGCCACCAAAGCAGTAAGTCATTATTCACAAGGGGCCAGGATAATTATCTGACCGAGTCACAGGAAACCCCGAATAGTGATTAAGAGGCCTAACAAATCCATCAACCAAGGTTCCTCAAACACACATTCACCCTGCCCAACTCTGCCAGGGCCAATTCAACACCATAGTCCTCGGCATTTTACCGCGGGCAATGCTCCTCTTCACTGCCAAGACAGCACCTTCACCGGATTTCCCCAGCAGACGATACGAAGCCAATCTTCACTCCGGTACGAAGCATATCCTCAGCCCACGGCTGTCGCGAACAATGCTATATCCAGCCATCAGCCACCACCCCAGCCGGACCCAGCCTGGGCGCTAATCTGGGATCCTGACCATCCTTACGGCTATCAACCCGTCCTGGAGCACTACAAGGCTCGATACAACTTCAACGGCCCAAGAAAGTTGGCCGCAAAGCGCAAGCGCGAAGACTCTGATGACGTTGGGGAGCAGACGAATGGAGCATATCTCCAAGAAGAAATCGCGGTCGACGCCAAGCGTGTGAAGATAGAGTCACCGGTCATGAATCTCCAGTACGCATACCCCGACTACGACCCGGCCGTTGCCCACAACTCCTCCTGGTATCAGACCCAAGTGCCTGAGGCCACGCAGATGAACGAGAACGTCGCTCAAGCTGCGTCGCCTCTTACTCGCCTACTCAACCAGATCGACACAGAGTATCTGGCACAAGGTGACTATGACCTCACAATGTCTACGGCGCCTAGCTTTTCAGCGGTGCCGATTTATCACGCACCCACAGCGGCAATGGCCACAGCTCCGAGCTCAGCCTTTTCCCTCCCTCAAATTGACTACTTTGACCCCTACCCAGACGCGACTTGGTACCCCGACATGGATACGAATGGGACCTTCCTGGCATCGTCTCCAAACTCTTTGCCCTCGCTGTCCAATCAGACTTTTGGAGTCTCAAGTAACGAGACAACGTCCTCGTGGACGACCCCATACCTCGATAACATGAACAAGGACGGCTGGCACAACACCTCCAGCCCCTTGGAGAATTCCCTCCTCAACACACCAATGTTTGATCCGGCCTTGAATCAGGACTTGACTCCGTACATGGACCCGGCTCTCCTCGAAAACATCCAGAGTGGCGCAGAGACGGGCCAGACGCAAGGTTCTGATCATGCCGTCAAACAGGAAGCCGACACGATGCGTTCTGACGAAGACGGCACCTTCGACTGGGAGGACATGTTCGATTTTGGAAGCAGCACGAACGATGAAGGTGGACAGTCTCGGGATTGAATTTTCGGACAGAACAGGAGGTGACTTGGATCAATATCATATACATTGGGAGATTGGTGCAACGGGGCACGCACATTGCGCGAAAGTCGCACATTATCTCTGGAACAGTAGTCGAAGCAGGATCAGTCGACTTATGCAAATGGATGGGCTTCCTACTCAGTTCAGGATCGCCGTAGAGGACGGTAAATGATATAGATGAGACAGGGGTTAGGTAGTCATTGCGACATAAACTATATAATTTCTCTTTGGGACAAAGACACGATATCCATCTTGGCGAATGAAGAAACGAATGATGATGGCCCTTAGGCTTGCCTCCCTCCTGCTCTCACGCAGCACAAAAATCAGTTGCGATTTTATAGCCCCCCAAAAACATTGCCCAAGCTCCGGCGCCGAAATTCATCTACGAGAGGGTATCTAAGTGCAGCAGAAACGAACAGACGGGGCCGCTTTCCTCCCGAAAAAAAACAAAAAAACGTGATACCTTCTCCAAGCTTAGATAGTTGTTTGCGTCCAATGAGTGCCCTCCGCTTTTTGCCCTGTATGGCGTATATGTGTAGACTGGCAGTGTTTTTCATGGTAATTATGAGTGGAAGCCCAATGTGAAATGCCAATAGAATGTGTCGTTAGATGCGTGGTACAAATGCTCAAATGGCAATGCTGACTGTTTTCCTAGAGTCTCCCTCTTCTGTGGGGAAACTGAACACCAGTTTGTAGAGGTCGCGTAGAAAGACGTATTGGGCAGCACGACCGGCCATGTAGTTGACACTCCTCGCCATGTCGTTTGCCGCGATGCGCTTTCCTCGAATCGGAAGCAACGAAGATCCGCGGAACGATGCATCCGCCTGTACGAGGTTCTTGTAGTTCTGCAGCAACGTAGCATGAGCCGGGAGGGAACCGAAAGAACCCGTGGGCATCTGCTTCACGAAGGCCTGCAAGGCGGCCTTCTCGGATTTGTTGTCGAGGGCTGGATCTCGGGCGTAGCCAACATTCATAGCCGCCTTGATAACGAGAGCCTTGATTCTACTGGTGTTGCTGTCGTCGCCTGCAGTAGTTGTCGTGGCCGTGCTTGATGTCTTGTTGCTGCTTTGCGAGTAGCTTGACAGCTGGGAAGCGCTGCTCGACCACCGGCCTCCACGGCCACTGTCGGAGGTGGTACCGAGGACCAAGATGTTGGGGACTCGTGGTGATTGACTCTCTGGAGAGATTGGGGTGTCTTCGAATTCCGTGACTGGAGTCTCGGGCACTGGAGGAGGCTTCCTCGTGCGCTCCTCTACGACACTCTTGTGGCTTTCTCGCTTCGAGTAGGAAGAACGGTTGGATGCTCTGCTATCTCGGCCTGACGGCTGTTCAAAGTTTTGCTGGTGGCCGAAGAAATTTGTCTGACTTGGCCTCGGGGTGTTGCGATCTGGACGGACTTGAGTCCATCCATCTCTGAAGAGATCGCACAACTCCCAACAAGCCTGTACTGCTGACCCCAGGAGTTCTTCGTCGGGGGCCCTTCCATCTCGCCTGTTCTGCCTCAAGCTGAAAAGCATCTCGGCTAGTGACCAGCAGGCTTTCAGTAAAGAGTCGGTCTCCTCAGCCAACTCGCTTCGTTGCTTCATCAGCCGATGACAAAGCGTGATGTAGAAATCCAGCGTTCGTTCCCGAAACTGTTCTGGCAAATTTCTTATATCCTGAGCGCTGTACAGACTGTAAGAGAGTTAGCATGCATCCATGCATGATACCGTTACCCGCTCGTACTCACTGGTTATTCAGCTCGAAGCTAACCCGGAGGATTGAATCGGCAACTTCATCCTTCTTCTGCCGTACATCGAAGAGTGATTGACAGAAATCACGGCAAAGATCGAGATTCTCTCGTACGTTGTGACCATACAAGTCCTCATCTTGGTTGTCATAGAGCCTTTGGCAAAGCTTCCAACAAGCCATCCACGCCTTCTCGTGTGCGTCCGGAGTTCCTGAGCTGTTGAAGACCCTCATCCGGTGGATAGAGCTAAGATTTGCCAAAGTGTTGCATAGCGTCCAGCACTCGTGAAGTGCAGTTCGTAGTGCCGTGATCTCTTCGGCCTCATACGGCAGACCGGGGGTAGCGTAGTCTTCATCGTAAGTTTCGGCGTCGGTTTCTTCTCCTCGCCTTTCATCGATTTCTGATCCATATTAGTTAGAACCATGAGCGGGCGACAGAACCAAATACGTACTCTCGAGACTGCTAGTGCTGCTTGAGCGGAGCCTGGATGACTCGCTCAGCATATCTTGCAGATCCTGTGCTCGTGGCGTAGCACTGTCGATGCTGTAGCGTACAGGCCTAACATCCGTGGAGAGTGGAGGGGGAGTGGGCAGTCCGGGAGATCTCGACTTTGTGAATATGGTCAGCCACCTGTCTCTCTTGAAGTCAGTTGGTAGCGCACCTTGGATGCATGTTCTGTAACAGGCGGAAGGCTCATTGTATCAGTCTTCGGCGACGTTCTGACATCAGCCTTCGCAGACTTTGCAGACCTCGGTGAAGACTTCGCGTCAGACTTTGGCGATGACTGCTCGCTAGCCTGGTCCGGCTTGACAGTAGGGTCATTTGAAACCTGTTCGAA
The DNA here is from genome assembly GCF_011800055.1 of Colletotrichum gloeosporioides. Taxonomy (NCBI): domain Eukaryota; kingdom Fungi; phylum Ascomycota; class Sordariomycetes; order Glomerellales; family Glomerellaceae; genus Colletotrichum; species Colletotrichum gloeosporioides. Next base: position 19,984 of record NW_025544735.1, on the reverse strand, counting down.
ATAAGTCACTGGTCATCTGATATGAGCCAGTTGCGACTTACCCAGCTGTGGAAACTCTCGGGCGCATGTATGACCGAAACAGCTTCTTCGCTGCCAGTCTGTCGAATGTGATCGGGAATATTCGTGGTGAGCATCACGAGCTGTCACATGTCAGTACTATTACTATACACCATTTTCCGCGGGTCAATCTGCATACCTGGGGGTGAGGTAGAGGATTGGCAATTGTTGGTCGAGCCTGAGCTTCTTCTGCTTCTTCATCTTCGATTTCCGTCGTCTCTGTGCCAGTCGAGGTGACAGGTGAAGGTCCAACAATATCGCTTGGGCTCATGAGATGCATGCCGCTCGACATTCTTTGCATGGAGTTCGGTCGGAGGGAATTAGAGTTTGACTGTTCTGAAGCAGCTGATGACCTGGCGAGGCGTGAGTGCTTGCTCTGCGAAACTTGAGATTTACGTAGCTTACATGCTGGAGAATGGCGATTGGAATGATCCGTTGTCTGGAGAAGAAACGGACATCTCGTTGTGATGCGAGTAGGCCGATATTTGACTTCCAATAGACGATCGCAGGGGCGCTTCGAGTGCCATGATCAATCTAAAGTCCCTTTCTATAATGACTTCCTAGTCTTTCACGACCTCAAGGTTTGGGTTTCAGGCGAACTGCGACGGCGGATGGTAGTCGAAAGAATGCCTCGGGAGCTCAACGCAGCAGAGTTGTAGGTTGACTAGGCCGTCTCCAGGGCCGTGCTGGCTGTTGGCCTCGATCCTAGAGGCCGTCGAGGCGAAGGATCAAGCTGTGCTGGATGCTCGGGTCTCGTTGACGACGGCCTGGGGATCACCAAGCTTCGAGACGAATAGCGGCTGGCTTGAAAACGAGAGAGCTCGAGAGAGCGAGGGTGGGGAGGACGGTTTAAGAGGAGCTGTGCCTACTGCTACCTCAATTCTGGGTTGAGGAATGGTAGGATAGGGAACCGGGGGCCCTGGTTGTTCTTGTCTGTACCTCGCTCACGCGAAGTATCGACAGGGTCAGGCGGGTTTGGCAGCGTCGTGGCGGGTCTTCTGCGCTTGCTGGTCGGACGGCTAGGGGGGACGGGAGACCCAAGCAGCAAGCAGTATTACCCGTGGTTCTAGCTTCTGAAGACCGAAGGATAAAATTATGGGGCGGAAGCGTTGGAACGACCTGCGGGCAACGCGACTACCGCTTCGAAGGGGGATGGAAGAAAGTGAGAGGACGAGGAAGCACTGAATCAGGCTGAGCTGCGCGTGGCTGCGATTATGCTGCAATGCATCTGTAGGAGGGGCGGTTGAGAAGACCTGCGGCTAAGATTCGACGAAACGGATGACAAGCACGGCTCCACCGAATGCCTAGTCGTCCAGTCGGTCTCGCGCAGCCGGGACAGAAGACGAAAGACGGGCAGACAACCAGGCAGGACAGACGACGGCCGATGTGGATGTCAAGCCTGTGCCGCACAGGGTCCTAAGACTCAGGGTAGACAGAGCTTGGTAGCACAGGTCGGAGGTGATGGGACGGCAGCAAAGCGTGGAGTTGTTGCAAACGAAGAGACAGAAGTGAGTGCCCTGCGTTCCGTGACCTGAGTCGATGGTAAGGTACCCGGGACGGTGCAAGACAAAGATGACGGACGAGTTGCAAGCTAGATGAGACAGATGTCAGAGTTCTCTGGTGTTGTCTGAATGGCTGGTCGAATTTCGGCCCGCCTTATGGACAGGCACCTCACATGGAAAGAAGGGACCGAAAGCAATCGGCTCTGGCTGTGCTGGCCGAATCATAGATGAGCAACTCGGCAGGACAAACGGAAAGAGGGTGTTGTTGGCATGTCCATCAGTCCGTCAGGTTCGAGGACTACAGCGTGGGGACAGAAAAAAAAAAAAAAGGACGGGAGGCGTTGGGACCCGGGCATGATCCAATCCGCGGGCTGCGTGGGACTGGACTTGTTCGGCCTCTTCGTTCTCTGACCCAAGAAAGGCTCTAGAGGGGCGGTTGGTAGGGCAGGCACTTGCAGGCATCTTGGGAGGCAGAAGGAGCCAGTGAGATGTGCAGCTGCGCGTGTTTCCCCAAGGACATGGCAGACACCTCCTGACGGGTTCGACCAGTCAGACGTGAGCACAGCGTTGTGTCGGTGGATGAGAAGAGCATCGTCGAGCTGTGGGCTGCATGAAGCAGACAGGCGTCGGCGCTTAGCAGAGGTGGGCGTCGCATCCTCCAGCGAACCACGACCTGCCCTGGCCATGCGGTAGCCCCACATGGCCCCCGGAGGTGGAGGGCATCTTAGTGCTCGGAGGGGAGGGGAGCTTGGGAAGGGAAGGCAAGCCGCCTTGAAGGTAAGAACATGAACGTTGAACTAGTTTCAGTGCACAGGTGTAAATGGCTGCTTTCCTCCGGGTTACAACGTGGCTCAAGCATCGGTGCTGTTGTTGGCGGTACTGAACAAGGTGCCCGCCTCCATTCATCACAGTGAGCAGTCTCAATTCCAACGTGTCGAGTGTAAGACAGCCAGCCATGCCGCATCTGTCCTCCTTTCAATGTCTTGCCTGGCTGTCCACAGTCTGCGTCAACGAGACGAGATGAGGTCGCAGACTCAGGTCCTTAGGCCGAGCCGGTGTGTTGGGCCCGACGGTATCGACCGTGTCTGCTTGGCTGAGTTGGGACTTTTGTGCCCTTTTCGATTGCTTGCAGCGTGCCTGCTCCTTCTCGTACATCAAGGGTGGATGGGCGGATATCTCGCAACAACCTTCTTCTCGTGGTCCCCTAGCCACCATTCAGACATTCAAACACTGTCATGGGCCAATCCACTGATGCCGTGTCATGGAAGACGCGAGCACTCAGTCACGCTTCCTCCAAGTGCGTCTGTGTTGCGTTTGGGGGCGATGACACGCGTGCGTGTTCATGTGAACGGCTCTGCCCGTCCGTCATGTCTTCAGCCTGTCTCGGCCGCCCTTTGCCGCCCTGGTGAGATGGTGAGACCGATGGGAGGCTTCGCTTTGCTGGGCGCGGGGACAATTGTTGGAACCTGTATACTTTCACATACACCTGCACTAGCTCCAACACACCTTTCTTATTTGCTGACTCCAAACTGACGGAACCGAAAGTGGCCTCGACCGCGATACTCGACAGGGGGGTTTGCTGGTGGTGGCCCGAGTCGGTCGGTCAACAAACAACCAGTGGCTGGGGCGGGCATTCTCTTCCTATTGTCCGAACCAACGTGCTACTGCTATTGCTTTGCTTGGTGATAGTCTGTCTGCCTAATCAGGTCTGGAGGCGTTAGGCCTAGCGTTATCCGAACTCTTGGTAAGATGTAGCTCAGTTAAACTCGGAATGGATTATGGTCGTGAGGTTGGACCTACGTTTGTATCTTGTCGTCTGTGACTTCTGCCTATCAGCCTACATCTCCATACTTCGTCCTGGGTATACTCACTACCCAAGACGATTTGCGAGTACCTTGTCTGTTCCTGGCCGCTCCTAATCAAATCTCCGCTTCTTCTATTCATGGTAACAGCAATTCCGACGATTTGGGCCAGCGGCCGTTTTTCTCGCTGTTGGAACGTCTTGGAAATAAAGTGGACCCGCCCTCCCACTGATCGACCTCCCGCCTACCTCACTGACACGCCAACTCTGACAGGGCACACTGGCCTCCTGTTTGCGCTGGGGGAACAAGCCCGGACCCAGTAACGGCTTCGATCCCTACTGGTACGGCAGGTACGTATTTCCCATTTACCTCCCGTTGCAACTGTTGGTTCTCCGACTGAGAGTTTGCCCTTGCTTCTCTTCTTGTCACTTGACGCTCTCTCTCAATGGCTGTTGTCGTGCCACATTTCTTTTCCACCTCCAACCGCATTTATCCCTCATGCGTGATCGCAACGATAGTTGACTATGGCAACTAACTGACCGACATTCCAAATGCTGGCGAGTTCAGAGCCGGGGAACCTCCGGGACGGACGTGGGAAAGGGTCAAGAGCCACCAAGGCAATGGACAGCTCCAACACGGCGTCCTCCAGTCTCCTCGGGATCATACGGCGGAACGAACATTCCTATTGTTGGCAAACTTGATCCCGGTCCCAGAACCCGGAAATACGGAATCATAAGGCGGACCAGCTTGATTCCAGTTCATCTCGAAATACCCGCGGCCCTGGCCAAGTTCCCTGGCAAGGTGTCGATGTCCCGCAGCCACAATCATCACCTGATCAAACCTCGCTTCCCAAGCTGTCCCGAAACTCGGGTCCATGTTTCCTGCCGCATGCTGTTGGCACTGAGCTCGCCATGGCATTCTCTGTCATTCTCGTCATCCTTGATGAGTTCCTTCCCAGTTGTTCGCCTAGTGCGGTGACAACTGTCGGTGCCTCCCACTGATCACAGCGCTAGCAAATATTCTGGTAAACAAGCGGAGGTGACCCCGGCGATGTGGCGGGGTGCCAGCTCCAGGACCCAGGAATCTGTATACGGGCACCATTTGCTGATCGCCGATGGAGGAGGGGTGATGGGGTTGTACTTCACACCATCCCAAACCCTCGTCTGCGATGCCTGGAAGGATCAGCTACGATGCTCTATATCGCCCGGCTGCCGCGTTTCCTGATTCTCTGATATCGCAGAAGATTATCAAAAGCCTCGCGGAGTATGCATGCTACTTCTCCGGCCTTCCAACACCACACAGCCTGCTCCCGACTCGGACGCCGACATATGGATCATGGTTTACTGGGGTCGGCGCTGGTATCCCTGGCGCCACGACCGCATCACGCATGCAGGCCAACGCGCATAGGCGCCAACAATTTTGTTCTATGAATTGTTACGGCTCAGTCTTCCCATTTCGGGCAACGCCTCCATTCTGTGTGACCGATAGGAAGCTGAGCTTCTCTGCTCTCTGGGTCTAGCGAGCCACTCGCAGCAGCCATTGCGCGCCAGTTGGATCCTCCATCGCGGTTACGACGGAGTCATCTTGCGCGAAAGAATCAACTTCATGGGTGGAGCTGTGGGATTTGATCCTAAGTTTGTCTTCTAACCGTTGTTTGTTTACGCACAATGCATCCATCAGGCGGACTTATCTCCATACTCTGCATTTCGTGCGTCAATACAGGACGTGTGGTACTTCCCTGCGTCCCACCGACAAATCACTACCTCCCATGAAATGAAGACTAGGCCCCAAGGCCGCGGATGTTATCCGGTTCTGGAAAGTCTGTTGGTGCTCTTGGTGCTCTTCGCGGCAAAATCGCCGCGTCAGTTCCAGTTCCTCGGGTTCTTCAATCGGCCACCGGGCTCATCCTACGCCTTCCGCAGCAACTTTGCTCCCATTGCTAGCCGACCCATGCGGTTGATCATATACGATGATTCGCATGGTTGAGGAAGACGATGAGCCTCGGCGGAGCACTCAATGCACCCACATCGACCAGCAGACTTTTCAGGCAGCAATTGGCAAGCCTCTTGGACTGATGGACTACAAAGACGCATTGTCTCATCCATCTTACGGGGCTCTGATCAATCACTGGGGAACGACGTTTTGGCCCCCAATACCAGACTGCCGAGTGATTGAGGCTCTTCTGACCGAGACAAGATGCAAAATTCAGCAATCACTCACACCCTCATGATTTGAATACATACAGTGGCGCGGTGGTGGTCAGCGACAGGTACCCAGTCGGGGAAGCGACGGTGTTACATTGAAAATTCCTGGACAATTCTTTCTACCTTGACCGCCAGATCGAAGACTTTCTCCGATCCCAGTTGAAGCACCAACAGTCGACTAACGCACTGCAGCCAAATTGGGCGTGGGCTTGCGACATCCTGTGGAATGCCTGTCCGATAATCCGCTTGGTATACCCACCTAGATTGTTCAACCAGAGTCCCCGATACCACAGTTGTTGGAACCAAAGCCCAAGTAAACCAGCATACATGGCTAGACGAAAGGCTGTTGCATTAGATTAACCGTCCCGACATACGTTCTTTTCACATGAGAAGTACACCAAGCGGCAGAATGATGTTGAAATCGCAACATCCTCAAGGCAGAGTTTCCCAACCTCCGCTCACAGCCCAAAACGCAAGTCTAGTTCGGATTCATTCCGTCTCTCTTGAATGCGAGGGGACGTGCGTTTGCCTAATCACCAAGGCAAGAAACCTCATCGCGGGTGGGAATACCAGGGATTCTCAACGTTGCTCTGTAACTCGGTCGGCTTGATAGGCATAGTGGGTGCCGGTTCTTCGTCGTGCACGGGTTGTAAACCGTTGTTTATTTCAGGCACTCTGGTTCCCTAACGCCTTGCAATGCTTTTGAATATCCCAAACTCCTAGTACACCGTCGCCCCGTCTTGAATCTACGGGTTCAAGGACATCTTCTTCTCGTTACGTCCGTCGGGAGTGTACCTGAAGTTACGCGTAAGAAGTCTGGAACAAAGCCGCCTAAGATACGGAGGAACATACTTGAGAAGCTTCTCGATAAGGTCAACGTGGGTCATGACCATACGACGGCAGCAGTAGCGCTTGAGGCCAAGCTGGTCCATGGCGTCGCTGTGTCAAGTGTCAATAATGCGCTCGAACATGCCTGATGAGGCCAGCCGCTCTAACTCACCCATCCGTAATGCCGTCGTCAATGAGCTTGAGGTAGCGCTCCCAAAGGTCGCCAGTGACCTGCGTGATTCGTCAGAGGCCGTATCTTGCGCGGAAGGGCGTCGCATCGACTAACCTTGCCACAGGAGAAGCAACGGACGGGAATGATCATCTTCGCGGTGTTTTCGGGGTATCAAGATGTCCGCTAATCGGAAGTCTGAGCGTGAAGCAGCGATCGGATTGGACGTGGAAAATTCGGTCGCGCAGTCAATCGCAATGGAATCGCCGTCGCCGAAGAAACTGTGAGGGTACCTCCGGGCGCGCTGCCTGCGGCGCGCTGAACAAAAATTTAGCGGTCCATTAGTTTATCCGCTTATCTTATCAGTGAGTGATCCACTGTGAGGATATCCACCAATTGCATGGCCCAGCGACTCAGCGGGACCAAAAAATTCCTGGGAAGCAACTCTCGAACTTTTTTTCTGGAAGGGTCGTGTGCGAGCGGAACAGAGCAGGAAATCCAAGCCAAATAGTCGAAGGTCGGCTGCAAAGTTATTTTTCCCTCTTTACCGCACCGAATCCAACAGCAGCCACTCTTTCTGCTATCTGTCGACCTTTGCACAAAAGAAAAATGGCACCCTCTACCCCGAGAGGTCGGGATGCCGACACGAAGAAGCGCAAGAGAGACCCCAGCGACAAGGACGGCCAGACGAAGCGCCTACGGCACAAGGGAAGCAAGCCTACGAATAATGGTGATACCGACTCTGGGGATCTTCGCGACAACGCCTTGAACGTTTTGTCGCAGCTCAAGAAGAATCTTACGGACGACCAAATCGAGACCGAGCTCTCCAACTTGGGCAATTCAGACCCCCAGGCGACTGGATGGCAGGTTTCCGCGCCAATGGGTGGCCGCATGGCCGATATCGACCCCATTTTCGTCGAGAAGGAGAAGTAAGAGCGCCCACGTCTTGTGTTAGTTGATCTGTCTGACGTGCGAATAGGTACTTGATCGTTACTTACAATACCTCTCTCCAAATCTACTCGGTTGCCGAATCCCTCCTTATCCGAAGAATTGCTCTCCCAGTGGTTCAGAATACGTATGGAGACAAGTCCAATGCGCCGAACATCGTGGCCACATGCCTCTCTCACACCAAGCCCGACTTTGTCTGGGTGGCCTGCTCCGACGGCAGAGTCTGGCGCGTCAACTGGAAGAAGGGAACCCAAGTCGACCGGGAGTTTCGCACAAAGTCGCAAACTGCGCTTGACATGTCAGTCGCAGCAATCCAGGGAGAGAAGAACAGCATCGAGGTCATCTACGTATCGGAGTCAACGGTGCAGTTGAAGGGCGAGATTGTGGCATACTCAGGGCCCGACTTTACGCAGCCGACATGTGAGATTCTCTTCACGACGAAGCAGGCAGAACAGACTATCCACCTGCTACGCTCAAGCACTGATGGCAAGACGGTTATTGGCGCCACAAGAGACAATCTTATTGTCGGAACAGTCACACCCAATGTCACCAAGACGGACCTTGGCTTGGAATGCGAGTTCTTTGCCTTCAACACGACCGATATCGTTTGCTCTCTCGACTTCAAGATTACCAACCGAGATGACGGCATTGTTGTTGACCTTATTGCCGGATGTGCTCGAGGTGCGATCTACTACTACAACGACATCCTCAGGAAGCTCCAAAACCTGAATGCGCCCAAGTCGAAGAGGGACAGCCTGCAAGGCCGCAAGTACCATTGGCACAGGAGAGCAGTGCATAGCGTCAAGTGGTCCAAGGATGGTAAGTGGTGACAAGACTCGATTCACTTTGGAACTTTGACTGACACTGTGGGTTCCAGGCAATTACATGCTCTCTGGCGGCTCTGAGAACGTCCTTGTTATTTGGCAGATGGACACTGGCAAGCTGAACCACTTCCCCCATCTTTCAGGAAGCATTGAAAACGTGGTTGTGTCGCCCGCGGGATCCTCCTACGCCCTGCACCTTGATGACAACTCCCTCATGGTTGTCTCGACCGCCGATATGGTTCCGAAAACTTACATCTCCGGCATCCAATCGGCCGCTCGTTTCACTTCAACACCCAAAGACTTGCTTGTCAAGCGCGTCTGGTCAGCCGACCGTGAGGTGCGCCACCATGTGCCCGCCGCTCTCAATCCGGCAGAGCCGTCGAGACTGTACGTCTGCACAGGTGCCGGTCAACAAGCCATGCTGGCTGGTGACCTACAGTCTGCGCCCTTGCTGCAGTCATTCGACATGGAGTCCTTCAGAAACGTCGCGAAGCAGGCCCTTGCGAGAACCCAGCCTACGGATGTCAACATCACGTCGAAGGGAAACCCAATCTCAGAACCCCGCATAACTCATGTCGCTTTCTCTCAGGATGGTGGCTGGCTGGCCACGGTTGACGACTGGCAACCACCTAAGCGCGACCTGGAGAAGATGGCCCCTGAAGCTCGCGAGGAGTTCGTCAGGGCGAGACGCGAGGTGTATCTCAAATTCTGGGCTGTCGGCGAAGATGACCAGCCTTTCGCTTTGTCCTCCAGGATCAACAACCCCCACATCACCAGCCGACCTGAGACTGTCCTGGATCTGGCTGCGGACCACACTTCGAATCGCTTCGCCACCCTGGGCGACGACGGTATGGCGAGGATATGGCATTCCAAGGTCAGACAGCAGGACGGCGTCGAATCCAAGGGCACATCCGGTGAAGTTTTGCAGTCCTGGTCATGTGCTGTTGCCGTGGCTTTGGGCAGCAGCGTGGGATCTGACGCTCTGGCAATCACTGGCGAGAACGCTGGTGAGCGCAGCGGCAGCCTCTGTTTCTCCGAGGATGGTTCTACCCTCTTCATCGCCTTTGGCAACTCAAATGACGGAACCGTCTACGTCGTTGACACCAAATCTGGTGAAATCAGGCTCACATTGGAAAACATGTGGAAGGGACATATTCGCCGCCTGCAAGTTCTCTCTCCTTACATCATCACACTCTCCGATGACGTGAGAGTGTATGATGTGGTTGCCGACGAGTTACAGTATGGCATCCAGCTGCCTCGCGGGCGCAATGCCAACATGACCAGAGAGTTCAGCCATTTGGCCATTGACCGCAAGTCAAGAACATTTGCCGTCATTGTACCCGGCGGCCAGGTCTCACAACTTGCTGTCATGAAGCCGGAAGAGCCAGAATTGCTCTGCGTCAAGCGCATTCCCCACAAAATCACGAGCTTAGTCTCTACAGGAAGCTCCTCTGGCTTTGTCGCAGTTGACGATTCGGCCCAGGTCTGGACAATTGCTGAGGCTTCCGACACTGCCGCAGTGGCTATTTCAAGACCACTCGAGGATATGCAGTTGGATGGCGAGCCTGTTGCGGAAGACGCCATCATTGAAGATGAGGAAATGGAAGAAGACGATGAGATGGCCGCTGATTACGAGGTAAACGGAGCTGGGGAAGAGATGGAATTGGACGATGATGACGCGCAGCCCGCCACCATCAACAGGCAGCGTCTGGCGGAGTTGTTCGACGCGGCACCAGCGTTTGCCATGCCGTCTGTCGAGGATATGTTCTACAAGGTCACAGGGATGCTGGCGACGAAACCTCTGGCATCATCATAGACTTAAAAGTTGTCAAAATTTGTTTAATATACCCAATAATAGACTGATTACAGGAACAATGTCGACTGTGCCGTTGGAGTTGTTGACTTTGGTCTCAGGGGACTAACACGTCATCCAATCAGGCCTAGTCTGGCCCGAAGACAGCCGTCCAATTTGTACCCCGCGGCTCCGATGCGGGGCATACCCCGACGCTCAGAGCCCCGCTGCCGCAGCACGCCATCCCGTCACGTCATTGGGAATTCAATAGCCATCGGCTTATTTGGCATACACGGTCGTACTTCCTTTCTTCCGATATCTGCATCTATCATACGCTCCTTACGCCTTTGCGTGCAGCACGTGCGGAGAACTCTGCTGCTATAAACGGCCCCTGGTGCATGTTGATGAGAATATCACCACAACTTCTGTGTCTCACTTCTTTGAACCTGTCTCATCGACACGATGTCTTTCACCTCCATTCCAGTCCTCGACCTCTCGTTGTCTCAGAATCCCAAAACGAAGCCTCAGTTCCTTGCAGACCTCCGCCATGCGCTGATGGAAGTCGGCTTTCTGTACCTTAAAAATGCAGGTGTCCCTGATGAGCTGTTCCAGAGGGTGATCAAGGAGGGAAAGGCCTTTTTCGACATCCCCACGGAAGAAAAGTACGGCATACTTCTTCTATATGGCTCACACACACGTTGAGCGAGACGCATCGGACGAACTGACATCTCACCAGACTCAAAATTGAGATGAAGAACGCCAAGTCCTTCCTGGGATACTCGCAACTCTCAGCCGAGATCACAGCTGGCAAGATAGACCACCGCGAACAAATCGACCTCTCGACGGAGCATCCAGTGCCAAGTGCCAAAGATCCTCTCTACTACAACCTCCTCGCACCGAACCAGTGGCCCTCAGAACAAGCCCTGCCCGGCTTCCGGGACACCTTCACAGACTACATGGACCGCATGGGCAAGATCTCCATCGCCTTCACTTCCCTCATCGCTGAGGCCATCGGCCTCCCGCCCAACGCCTTCAACAAATACTTCGACACAGACCAGCAGCACAAGCTCAAGATCGTAAAGTACCCCGACGTCAGCGAGCTGGGCATCGACGCGGCGTCGGGCGTGCAGGGCCAGGGCGTCGGCCCGCACAAAGACAGCATGCTGACGAGCTACCTCCTCCAAGCGAGCCACCACCGCGGGCTGCAGGCGCAGAACGTCAAGGGGGAGTGGATCGATGCGCCGCCCATCGACGGGACCCTCGTGGTCGCCATCGGGCAGGGGATGGAGGCGCTGACGCAGGGCGTCTGCGTGTCGACGACGCACCGCGTGCTGAGCCCCGGGCCGGGCGAGGGCGCGCGGTTCTCGATTCCGTTCTTCCAGGGAGTCAGGGGCGACGCGGAGTTTGAGGATCTGGAGAGCGTCGGGGTCGGGAGCGTGCCGGAGGAGGTCAAGGAGCAGAGGCGCCAGGTAATTGAGAAGAACGGGGGCCGGCTTGACGATGTCGAGTTTACGTTTCGCAAGGGCGGCGTGGCGAAGACGCTCGGAGAGGCGACGTTGAGGAACCGGGTGAAGAGTCATCCGGATGTTGGCGAGAGGTGGTATCCTGATATTCTTGCCGCTATTCGGGAAGAGCAGAGGGCAGCGGTTGCGGTGCCAGCGCAATGAGGCTGAGTTCTGGGTGTCAGTCATAGACTTTGCAACTGATTGCATGAAGCATCGCCAGGTCTTGTTATATCGTGGACTCGTATTTGTCTTTTTCCGATATAAAGAGAGCAAAATTCCAATATTACGCCTTCGCTGAATGCCCTGCCTCACCAACTACGCCTCGCTACTCAGCCTCACCCCGCGCCAATCTCCCAGACATCAACACCCTACCGCCAACGCCTAACACACACACCATATCGTTTTCTTCGCCTATGCGGCGACAAAAGAGGGGAAGCAGTCGGCAAGACCCTTGCTGTGCTTGTTCTCGGCGTGCTCGGTAAGACTAGATGGCACAACTCGTCAGCACATGAGCGCGAAAACTGGGGCAATGTGTTGCCAGCTGAGTATCGGGACAGGAGACATACGCGGGAGCCTTGGTGGTCTTGAGGAAGGTGGCCTTGCAGATCTGGCACTGAATGTCCTTGGCGGCAGCGTTCTGTCATTGTTCGTGTGAGCGCATGTTGACTAGCGAAAGAAACATATACAGGAGAGACGCAAACTTACCACCTTGAGCTGAGAGCCCTTGGGCTTCGCATCCTTCTGGGCGCGATCGCGCTTCTGCTGAGCCTTCGCCCCCTACATGCCCGGAATGTCAGCAAAAGCATGCCCCTCAATTTGTTTCCACCAAGACCCTGATCAGCGGTGGGGGGCAGAGGAGTGTATGTGAGGAACGTACGTTGCCCATCTTGACTGCTTGGTGATTGACGAAAGTCGGATAAGTGGTAAGTCGTTGTCTTCCGGAGAGCTGGTAGCACGAGTCGGTAGCGGTAATGTGAAAGATCGTTGGGTTTCGGGAGGAGAAAGGACAAAAGTTACTGAAGCGGGCGCAGACGGCACACTTTTTTTTCTCCCTCGGACGACCCCGTAGCGCTTCTGCATGGATCGGCAGCCTAGACTCAGCGAAGAAAATGCACAGACCCCCAGACTCAGTGACCAACTGTGAGCCTGGCCTACGGCCACCCCTATTACATAAGCATATGTGTACATAGCTATATTAACCCCATTAGGTCCTATACTAGCAATCCATCCTTCTATAACTATACCTTATAGTACTATACCTCATAGTAGTAGTATAACAAGAAGTTACATCTATAGCCTTAAAAAGGTATTAATTTTTCAGTTATATTAATAGAAAAACTAAATATAAATATTATTAGATCATAAGATCTACTATATTAGTAATCTTACCCTAATTAATCTTATAACTACATTATTAAGAGGTCTTATTACTAACTAAAGTCTATACCTAAGTATAGAGATTACCCTACTTTTACTACTACCTAACCTTATCTCTTAACCTCCTAACTACACCCCTCTACTTCTACTACCTCCTCTATCCTATATACTTTTTAGAGTTTAGAATCTATTAATCCTACTCTATATCTATCTTCTTTTCTATATTAGATTACCCTATATAATCTTAAATTTTTAGAAATAGCTAAAAACTACTATTTAATCTAATCTAAACTTAAATTACTAATAGTTTTAAATCTTATTTTAATTTTATAACTATAATAGATTTTAACCTTAAATAAGATTTAATATACTTATTATAATTTACTAAAGCCTTAAAATTAGATTAAATTATAGATAAGGACTTAGTTATTACTTATAGGATTATAACTACTAACCTTATTAGTTTATAACCTACTATAATCTACTTTATAGATTAGAATTTAAAATATACCCTTAAGGCCTTCCTCTATAACTAATACTATAAGGCTTCTATTTTTAATAGATTATAGATCTAAAAGGCAGTATAAACTATAACACTACTAGTATTACTACTACTTACTCTAATAAAAACTACTTTAATACTATTCTCACTAGAGGATATTAGTTAATTAACTTAAAGCTTTAAAAAACTTAATTTAGTTAGCCTTTCTAATAAGCTATAAATTAGACCTATTAACTTTAGATCTAAAGGTAAGACTAAAGCTACTTATAACTATACTAAATTAAATCTTATTTTTAACTAGAAACCTTCTTCTAATACTAATATTAAAGAACCTCATTAAGATCTATATTAACTTAGATCTAAAACCTAAGATAAGATACCTAAATCTAATAACTTAATAGGAACTATACCTTAAGTTCTAACTACTAAAGTAGTAGTTATAATAATAAATACTATAATATAGAACTAGCAGAATACTATTAATTAGGACTTCACTACTATAATAGCTAAAGCCTTTAAGTAGAATTAAGCTTAAAACCTACTATTAACCCTAAACTTATATTATAGTAATAATAATAATAGTAATAATAATTAGAATTAGTCTCTTAAGTCTATAGATATTAGCATATTTAATTCTAAATTTAAAGATCTATACTAGTTAGGTATAGTATTAGATAGTAAGATAACTATCTATACTAATATCTACGCCTTTATAGATCGTATTAAGGATTTAGCTATAATAAGATCTAATACCTAAGTTTATAAGATCTAAACTTAATATCTATAAGGATCTATATTAATATAGTATTTATAGGTTCTAACTGAAGTTAATTAAGAACTACTCTGATCTATACCTATATCTACTATCTCAGCTAAGTTACTTAAGTAGTTTAAGCCCTATTATAGTGATATTATATCTTATTAGAAGTCCTTATCTTATAGATTAACTAATATTAGTATTAAGGATATTATAGTCTATTTATAACTTATAATCTGCAATATAAAAGCCTATAGTATAAATAATATCACTTCCTAACTCTGCATAATTTATAAATCCTTTAATAGAGCTATTAAATTAGTTATCCCTCCTCCTAACGATATAACTACTCTTAAAGTATTTCTCTAATCTATCTACTAATAAGAATCTATAATAAAGATACTAATATCTAAATAGTTACTATAAACCTACTGTTATAGCCCTAGCTATAACTTAATAGGTAAAAATATTAATATATATATTTTATACGACTAAATAGGTTAACCTATTACTTTTAACTAGAACTTTAACGCTAACTAACCTTAGAATTTACTTAATAGCAGATTTAGTTAGAATAAGCTTTAAATTAAGAACTAACCCCTTAGTCTATATTAATAGTAGTAGAACTAAAACCTAACTAGCTTTAAACCTTAATAGAACTAGCTAAATTAGTATACTAAGTTCTTAACTTTATACTAGTTCTATAATTAGTAATCTAACCTTAATCTTAATTTATAGCTAGATATAGTATAACTTAGATTAATACTAGAGAACTATTATCTTAGATAGAACCTAAGTGTTAAGGCTAATTTAGTATAATCTACTTACTATAGTAATACAAGCTCTATAATCCTAAGAACCTTAATATCTCTAGATAGATCTACCTTATACTTACCTTCTAAGCTAGATAATTACTGCTCCCTATTAGTTACTAATAATATAGATAAGCCCTCAGTATTATTCTATAATAACTAAATTATAGATACTACTAATCTTAAATAGATTAAACCTAGTAGAGACTTTAACTTTATATAGTTTAAAGATAGCTATAAGGATACTTACTTTATAGCTATAACGCCTCTAGAGAAACTACACCTAATAACTTAGAGAAAATATTAGTTTTATAAGTAACTATTCCTTAGTAATAACTAGCTCTATAAGTATATCTATAAGGATTATAATACTACTAATAACACCTCTAATCTAAATCTAACTACTATAGCTTTCTTTAGTAAGTTATCTTCACACTATAGTAGTTCTTATAACCTACTAGTTACCACCTTAAGTAGCCCTATTTAGCCTATCTAAGTGAGATTATTAGTAGACTTATTAACCTAAGTTAGTATTAAATTTAGATTCTACTTATAGTTATACTTATAATACTAGATTACCTCTAACTTAAACTGAAATCTATTTATATAGCTTAATATCTATAGAGATATAAGTTATTCCTTATTACTACTTAATAGAACTACACTTAAGTAATACTAGCCTATAGCTAAGATTTATATTAGATTAGTTCCCCTCATAGTTAAAGGTATTAGTAAATCCTTATATCATATAGATTAATATATTATTCTAGATCTATATTTTTATAATATCTTAATCTCTACTAGATAAAAAGCTATTATAATAATCTAATATAAGCTATCTATTATAGACAATCTATCTATAAATATACTAATCAGTATAAATTATCTAGGCCTAGAACAGTTTAATATTATTAATAGTAAAGGTTTTATAACTATTAGGTCTTATAGCATTAAGATCCTTATAGCAGTATAGCGTAATAAAAACTACTATAAAGTAAGAGTTATAGCTAAATCTAAAATAGTTATCTTAGCCTATTTAATAACTTTAGTACTAGTTTACTATTTAATCTTAAATACTAATATTAGATAGGATATACTTTTTAAGCTTATAGATCTCCCTATTATAACCTATACTATAATAACTAATATCTCTCTATTAGATATCTTAGTCTATAATAATATAGATACTAATTAGATCCTTAATTAAAACTAATTTATTAGTCACTTCATCTCTATTAATCTATCTACCTAAGTATAGCATATCAATAAATCTAAATCTACTACTATATTAGAATTTATACTTAAAGAATTATATTAACCTAAGAAATATATAATTAAAGCTACTCTAATCTAAGATAAATAAACCTATACTTATATAACTAGCGTTAAAGTCTATAACTACTAACCTAATACTAATAATATTAAAGCTATCCTAATAGAATTTAAATATATCTTTAAGGAATCTAGTTTTACTATTATTCTAGAAGATTAATAGATATAGGTCTACTTTAAACTAAATTAGGATAAATAGATACTATATAAATATAAGATCTACCTACTTAGAGGCTTAGAATAAGGTATTATTAATTATACTATTAATAAACTAAGTAATAAGCTTTATCGCACTCTTACATAAGTTTCCTTTATATTCCTAGTTTTTATTATTTAGTAGGAAAAGGAGATTAAGATAGATCTTAAGATTAAACTAGATTTAGATAGAAATAGCACTAATATAATAACTATATCTATACTTATAAAACCTATAAAACTATAGGATCTAGCTAAAGATTATAAGGGCTATATAGTTATTAATATCTATCCTCTTAATAATATAGCTTTCACTAACACCTATCTTATAAAAACCTAAGATAAGATTATTACGAAGTGTATAGATATAACCTATATCTTAATATTTAATACTATAGCTTTCTACTACTAATAGCATATATACTTAAACTTATAATAGGTATTTATAATTATTACTTATAAAAGCTAATTTACTTTTTAATATCTAATAATAAGATATAAGAACTATAACATATATATATAACGCTAAATAGACTCTATTTTAGTAGATACTAATAGAGTATTATATTATAATAATATTATTATTACGTCTAAGGGTTTTAAGAACTATATCTATAATCTCTATAAGGTGTTTTAAGCTCTCTCTAAGGTTAATATCTTATTAGGACTAAATAAGTTATTTACTAATTTCCCTATAGCTATTATTCTAAGTAAGCTAGTTAATTTATTTAAATTAAGTATACTTATAACTAAGCTATAAGCTATTAAAGCTATTAGGTTCCTAATTATATTACGCTCTCTTAAGCACTTCTTAAGATTTAGATCTAATTTATACTACTATATACCCTAATATACTATAATTATAAAACTATTAGAAAATTAGAAAATAATACTACTTTATACTTATTAACGCCTCAATCCTAATAGTACTATAAAGACTAGCAAGATATTAAAACTAGCCTATAAATCCTAAGTAACTATAATTAACATACTAATACTAACTACTAAGGAATCTAATACCTTTATAGTATTAAAATTAGCTTTTATATTATATATAATCCTAACGTACTTCTCACCTAAGTAATAACTATATATTAAGTTTAATACCTCTAGAGATAGTATTAGAGTATAGGTCTTCTATATTAAAGACTTAATCGCTATAACCTTTATAGATAGCTAATATCTACTTAGGAATACTATAGAACTAATCTTATTTATTTTATACACTTTAAGTATTATAGAAAAGAGATATTAGTTAATAAAACTTAAGGTTATAGGATATATTTAGACTATTTTGAAAACCTAATATTAGATCTAATCTATATAACTAGCACTAATAATCCTCTTTACTAATTATAAAGCTATTATTAATATCTAATCCTACTAAGTTAATAATATTACTAACTTAATAGTATATATAACTATAAATAAAAAGCTAGTCTATATAATAAAATATATATTATAATTTAATCTCTATATTATTTATAAGCTTAGAAAAGATTATTTAATACTAGATATACTTAGTAGACTTCCTACTAATAATACTACTATACTTAATACGCCTAGCGCTTTAGATATCCTTCTAGATAATCGCCTAACTAATCTCACCTTTATAGCTAAAGCTAATTAATAACTATCTATTTATAATCTAATCTATATAGATCTAATCTAACTTCTACTTATTAGTAAATTTAACTACCTACTTTTAGAACTAATTAAAGTTACTAGTATTCTATTAAAATTATATCTAGTTATATAACTAGTTTTTACTATAATAAAGATTTCACTAAAGTTTAAGACTAAGATTTAATCTAACTATAAGATTAATTTAATCTAATAAAAGATTCTCAATATAATCTAATAAAATATAAAACTTAATCTAAATAACTATGCTAAGTTACTATTCTAGATTAGATATAGTCTCCTCTAGAAGACTAATTCTAATTATATCCTATATCTCTATATCCCTTAATCCTATCTTAGCGATATCTTTAACTTAATCTATAATAATAACTATTTTAGTTATAACAAACTATTAGAATTTATATCTTAATACTATATTTATAATAGTCTTAAAAAACTATAGAAGTATCTACTTAACTACCTATAATATTAAGTTTTCTAGATCTAATACTATAAGGTTTATAGTAACTTATAACTTATCCTACTACTACTTTACTCCTACTATATAATCTTAATTAACTTTATACTAATATTACTACTATCTAAAGAAGGATTTAATATAGCCCTCATTATAGTCTATAAAATATCTAAAGAAATCTTTATTATTCTAGGAAAAATAATAAATACTATAGAGAAATAGGGTATATAACTTAAACGCTAATTAATATCCTCTAACTAAGGTTTCCCTAAGATTATTATCTTAGATTAAGATCTAAAGTTCCTATCTATAATATAGAAGTTAATCTAAAATAAAGCTAGAATAACCCTACTCTATATAATAGCCTACTACCTATAAATAGATAGCTAAACTAAACGTATAATTTAGATTATTAAATCTATATTTAAGTATTATCTCTATTCACTTTTAAGTCTTAAGTTATAGCTTACCTATATTACTTAATTAAAGTTTAAATTTAACTATATAAGATCTATATTAACCTAGTTATCGCTTAATAAGATTATTAAGGGCTTCACACTTTATTACCTAATAATATCCTACTACTAATATCTTATAATTTATAACTATATACTATTTAACTCCTACTAGCTTAAATCTCAGCTTATAATATTATTATAATATCTACACTTATAATAAAATAGTATTATAACTATAGATATATAACTAAGTTCTTTAATATCTATAATAAGGTCTACCTATAATTATATAAGGGATATAATATCCCTAAAGCTATAATTCTAAGTCTAAAGTATAGATAACACTATATAGGTCTATTTACTATTATAAAACGTATTAGCTACACTACCTATAGATTTATATTCCCACCCTATTTTAAGATCTATAATATTATATCTATTAACTACTTAGAACCTATAACCTATATAGATCCTTATAGTTACTAATTACTACTAATTCTACTAATCTTAGCTAAAAATAAATCCCTTATTATTAATAAGATCCTTTAAGAACGTAATATAAAGTTAGATAAGTAATATCTAGTATCCTATAGATATCTAAGCTTAGATTATTACTAATAGATCTACTAATTTAATCTTACTAAACTTCCTAATTATAACAGTCTAATATCTATATAAAACTAAAATTATTAGATTTATTACTGTTAGCACAGGTATAAGCGTATTTAGGGGCGTGGTATATGCGCCTATATAGTATAAGGTTATAGATGGGCTTATGTTATAATAAAAGGTGATAATCCTGAGCATTTATGGGCATTT